>NW_024082779.1:0-92301 GCF_003009895.1 Hyaena hyaena | reverse complement strand
TAGAATTGTTCCGACCAAGGAAATAACAATGTTCTTAGTGAAAAACACGATAACATATAGGTCAAATTGTATATAGATAAGTTAGGAGTATTTTGTCTGGCTCTCAAGAGGATGAATGTTTATGAATTGGTTGGTTTGTGGAGACTGTCATGGGGGCCCTGAATGGGTCAGTCTTTTGCCCCTGGGTTATGTTTTAGCTACTGTTATCTATCCTCATCCCAGCTGCCAGTGTAAGAGAGGGTGTTTGTGGAAAGTAGGCCTTGAGGAAGGGACTGTTATGTTTCACCAATTAGCAAAGGTCTAAGTGGTAACTCTGTTTTGCTCTTAACCCCAAAATAAGGCCCTTGGTCTCAGGGCCAGGCTCAACTGTAATTCTTGTGTTCTTAACCCCCTAAGTCTTGGATCTGCAAGGCCCATAGGAAGAGCCTTTTGACAATTTTCCCCATAGAGCTTTCATCTAAAATCTCTCTTGTAAAGGCAGGAATACGCTTTTCCTTATGAGGTATCTGTGTTTGGAATATGGGTCTTATATGGAATACTGTGAGGCCTGGTCAATACCAGGGGGCTTATATCCAACATGAGCCAGCAGTAGCAGAAGGAGATACCAGTTTTCGTTTCTCATGGCAGGAGCTGCAAACACTGCCATTTCCTTGCTGGGACTGCCATCCAGAGAGGCCAGTGCGGCTCCCGGCAACGTACACATAGCACATTGTTTTTATGAGAAAGGTTTTTCTTTTCTTTATTTTAATATCTGGTAGGGCCAAAAGCCTACGCTGCCTTGTCAGTCTTTTATGGTTTCCTTGTCAATCATGTTTGTTTGTTTGTTTGCTTGTTTGTTTTCCATATGAACTTCATCATGAACCCAAGCCCTGGCTATTTTATTGGGACCATGATAAATTTATATTTCACCAAATGTGAATTGATGTCTTCATAAAGTTTGATTGTTAAAGTCAAAAGAGGGTGTTTCCTTTAATCTTTTCAAGGCTACTTTTGTGTCTTTCTGAAGTATTTAAAAATTTTTCCTCTAAAGATTTTGCACTTTTGATCCTAGGTATTACCTTCACTGTTTTTTTAAACCAGATTTTCCTTGTAATTATTTTTGGAATATGTTAAAGGTTTTAAATTTCCTAATTTTTAATATTCTGAGAGCTTACTGAAATGTTTATATTGCTTTTTACTCTTCTTAAAATTTCTCTTGAATTTTCCAAACATGCTATGATAAAATGAGGAAATTAAGTTTTGTTTCTCTTTCTTTTCAATTTTTATTTCTCACATTTTCTGTTTTCTTACTGTTTTGAATAACAATTATAATTCAGTGTTAAATACCACTATAAAGAATAGTGGCCCTTTTCTGTATTTTAATAGGAATTGCTCTATGATTTCCCAGTGTGTCAGATACTGGCTTTGCAGTTGATTTTTTCAAGGTTAGAAAGTAGCCATATTTTTTTATTTTATTGGTATTTTGTTAATAAATAGTGGACTTTTTAAAAGCTTTCAGGTCTATGGTATGAATTAAATTAATGGATACTGAATTAAATCATCCAATTAGAATAAATCCTACCTGAACATGATATATTTTTTAGTGTGATTTTAAATTCTTCTGCAATTCTTTTATTCATGATTAAGCAGGACTAGTCTATTGTGTTATCTGTTATGTCACTATATCTTTAACATCCTTCTAAAATGAAATGACAATCTTGATTGGGCATAACATCAACACCTTCTTTCATAAAAAAAAAAGTGCTAAATGTTTTCTGGTACTTCTTAATCTTTGTAACAATTTAATTGGCATGAGAATTAACTTCTTTTGAATGTTTGATAGAATTTTCCAGTGAAACTGAATCTGATGCTTTTTGGAGGGTAGCACTTTGAAACTGTTTTTTTGTGTGCTTTTTCTGACATTTTCTGACAGATTGCATTTTTACAATCTGAAAGGCAGTAGGTATAGAGATGTTTTGTTGATTATTTTTTTATTATTACATAAGCTAAAATGTAACATTTTCAAAATGGAGGTTATTCATTTCTACCACTGCTTCATCCAGGAAAGACTTTTTGTTTAGAAGACATCTCTTTCTTCTCTTACCCAGAAATCAGCTGACGATTTATGGATATATTATTTTGTTAATTGCTTATAGAACTGAAAACAGAAAGAGTGGGAAAAAATAATAAGAGTGAAAAACAGATTAACTCAGATTTGTTAGATATCATTTATTTCCCTCTGTTTCTGATATCTGAAGGAAAAGTGGTGAATAATTCCCAACCTGAAAGCTATTTATTTCCTCTATTAATTCATAAGAACAAACTCAGTGATAGAATTGCCATATTCATACATTCATGTATTTGAACGATGATATCTTAATTTTGAAAGAATTTTTGTTAGGAAATTTTTCCCCACCTAGTGCAGTTGCAAAGTGCTCTTCTCTGTGACAACCACAGATATGATGTGCCCATAGAATTCTAAATGCTTTTTCTGAATTGTTTTTACATAAAGCAACCAAAAGCTTTCTGTGCATTTTCCTTTGCTCAGGGCATACTTCTGATTGGCGTATACCACCTACTGAAAGCAAAAAGTTTTTGTAATTTTTGTTTGTCAAGGTCAAAGAATATCTTAAAGTCAGAGAATGGAGTATTTTCAAATTTATAAATAATGCTCAGTACTCTAACAGATTATAAAATTTGTACATTAACTATAAGGTAGATAGAGAAATTAATTTTTTCCTTTATTGATAACAGGGTAGAAATGTTCACAGGTTGGAGCAATTAAAATATCTGAGAGTTCCTTTAGGATTAGAATGTCTCACACATAATTCTAAAATGAAATAACAGAAATGAGTGCTCTTTGAGCCCAAAACTTGTGTTCTCTTTTCTTTTCTTAAAATTTAAGTTAAATTCTATTTAGTCAACATACAGTGTAATATGGTTTCAGATGGGGGTGCCTGGCTGGCTCTATTGTTTAAGCATCCAACTTCATCTTAAGTCATGATCTTGCAGTTTTTGAGTTCAAGCCCTGTGTCAAGCTCTGTGCTGACAGCAATCTCTGCCCCTCTCCCCTCATGTGTGCGTGCTTTCTCTCTCTCTCTCTCTCTCTCTCTCTCTCTCTCTCTCATGTGTGCACACGTGCTCTCTCAAAAATAAATAAACATTAAAAAATGTTTTAAGATATTAGTTTCAGGTGTACAATATAGTGATTCCACATTTCCATATAATACCCGGTGCTCATTTAAGCAAGTGCAGTCCTTAATCCTCATCACTTATTTCACCCATCCTCCAACCCCTCTATCCTCTGGTAATCATCAGTTTGCTTTCTTTTTTTTTTTCTTTCATAGTTTATTGTCAAATTGGTTTCCATATAACACCCAGTGCTCATCCCAACAAGTGCCCTCCCCCATGCCCATCACCTCCCTTCCCTTCTCCCCCACCCCCATCAGCCCTCAGTATGTTCTCAGCATTCAAGAGTCTCTCATGGTTTGCCTCCCTTCCTCTCCCCCACTATTTTTCCCCTTCTCCTCCCCCATGGTCTTCCATTAAGTTCCTCCTAATCCTCCTATACGTGCAAACATGCAATATCTGTCTTTCTCTGACTTACTTCGCTCAGCATAACACCCTCAATTTCCATCCACGTTGCTACACATGGCCAGATTTCATTTTTTCTCATTGCCATGTAGTATTCCATCGTATGGATGAACCACATCTTCTTGATCCATTTGTCCACTGATGGACATTTAGGCTCTTTCCATGATTTGGCTATTGTTGAAAGTGCTGCTATGAACATTGGGGTACATGTGCTCCTATGCATCAGCATCCCTGTATCCCTTGGGTAAATTCCTAGCAGTGCTATTGCTGGGTCCTAGGGGAGTTCTATTGTTAATTTTTTGAGGAACCTCCACACTGTCTTCCAGAGGGGCTGCACCAGTTTACATTCCCACCAATAGTGTAGGAGGGTGCCTGTTTCACCACATCCTCACCAGCATCTAGAGTCTCTTGATTTGTTCATTTTAGCCACTCTGACCGGTGTGAAGTGGTATCTCAGTGTGGTTTTGATTTGTATTTCCCCGATGATAAGTGATGTTGAATTTTGTTTTATGTGTCTGTTGGCCATCTGGATGGCCTCTTTGGAGAAGGGTTTGTTCATGTCTTCTGCCCTGTTCTACAATGGATTATTTGGTTTTTGGTTGTGGAGTTTGGTGAGTTCCTTACAGATTTTGGATACTAGCCCTTTATCTGATATGTCATTTGGAACTTTCTTTTCCCATTCCGTCAGTTGCCTATTTTTTCCTTTGTCTATTTCTTGCTTTGCCTCCATCTCTCTTGTTTAATCCCTTTGTTCATTTTTTCTGTTTCTTAAATTCTACATAAGAGTGAAGTCATGCGGTAATTGTCTTTCTCTGACTTATTTTGCTTAGCATAATACTCCCTAGCTCCATCTTTGTCATTGCAAATGGCAAAATTTCATTCTTGTAATGCCTAAATAATATTCCAGTGTGTATATACATCACTTCTTCTTTATCCATTCATGAGTCGATGGATGATTGGGCTGTTTCCATAATTTGGCTATTGTTGATAATGCTGCTGTAAACATGGGGGTGCATGTATGTTTGTATTCTTTGGGTAAATACCTAGTGCAACCGCTGAATCCTACGGTAGTTCTATTTTTAACCTTTTGAGGAAACTCTATACTCTTTTCCAGAGTGGCTACAGCAGATTGCATTCTCCCCAACAGTGCAAAAGTGTTCCTTTTTCTCTACTTTGTTGCCTACACATGTTTCCTGTATTTTTTATTGTAGCCATTCTGGTAAGTGTCAGGTGACATCTCATTGTGGATTTGATTTGCATCACCCTGAAGATGAGTGATAATAGAGCATATTTTCATGTGTCTGTTGTCCATCTGGATGTCCTCTTTGGACATGTCTTCTGACCATTTTAAGTGGATTGTTTGTTTTGGGGGTATTGAGTTTTATAAGTTCTTTATATATTTTGAATATAACGTTTATCTGATATGTCATTTGCAAATATCTTTCCCCACTCCATAGACTGCCTTTTAGCTTTGTTGGTTGTTTCCTTCACTGAGCAGAAACTTTTTAAAAGCAAAAATAAACTATTGGGGCTTCATCTCCCCTTTCATCTTAAAAAATATTTCCATTCATTCAGTAAATACTTCATAAGCACGTGTTAAACTTCACTTGAAAATATACATACTTATATGTATGAAATTCATGATGATTTTAGATTGTTGTGGGCTTAATAACTGTGAAATAGTGAATTCTGGCTCAATTTTGTTACCTACTAATAAAGTAGTCTACTAAACATAATGAAAAGCTTCCAGGTTCAATGAGTTGAGTTCTTTCCACCTTTCTATTCGAAGTATAAGTGTTCACAGGAACAATTTAAAAATAATTTTTAAGAAATTCAAAATTTTATAATCTTTGACATAGTAAATCTCATCATAGAACTCTGAGTTAAGAAAGTAGAAACTCAGGTAGTGATTTAACTTTAAAGGAGTTCCACATTATTTAATGAAAAATTGTGAGTAAAAAAATCTGTCACGAAACCGAGATTAAATTAATGCTATATGTCTGAATTCCTATACCAAATATTCAGTTGTGCAAAGAGCAGCACAGCTCATGAGATCTATTTCCATTTAAGAGTCAAAATTTTAAAATCAGAAGCAAAAGCTACAAACTTGAAGAATGTCACAACAAAATGCATTGCCTCAACCGTGATAACGAAGTTCTAGCCAAAGTTTTTATGACCTAAGAACCATCACATTCCAGTTACTCTCATATTACCCATTTTCATTATTGCTGTTCATTATTTTATCATTACCCATTTTCACTGTTCTTTATTACTAAAATCACTGCTTGAAATTACCAGACTGATATTTTTTATTCTTATTTGTCTCCTTGTAATAAATACAAGATGCATGAATTTGGCCTATTCTCATTAGTACTCACTATTAACAAAAACATATTTCTTTTTTGTTGTAGGCACTCAAAAATATTCAATAAATAGGTGAAAAATTAGTAATAGTGTATCATGGAACTGTTAAAACATTTGTAATATTTCAGGCAAATATTGGGGCGCCTGGATGGCTCAGTAGGTTAAGTGTCTGACTTCGGCTCAGGTCATGGTCTCACGATTTGTGTGTTCGAGCCCCTTCTCGGGCTCTGTGCTGACAGCTTAGAGCCTGGAGCCTGCTTTGGATTCTGTATCCCCTTATCTCTCTGCCCCTCCCCAACTTGTGCTCTTGTCTCTCTCTCTCAATACTGATTAAAAAGTTAAAAATTTTTTTTAAATATTTCAGGCAAATATTTATAAAATGAGTGTTCAGCAAAATTTACTTACTGCTCACACATATATTTATAAGCAGACAGAAACGAAAATATGAATATGTTAAGAGTGATAACTCACAAAAGTATTAAAAAATATAAATTTGATCTCCATACCTGCTAAATTCTCTGGAATGGGCATTACTAATTTTCTCATCAGAAAAGTAAACCTTATACCTCAAGCTAATATCATATAATAGGAAAATTATATAACTAGACACACTTTTCTCTTTTAACTCCTTAATATATACTACTTGCATATATTACTAGAGCAATTAAAAGTCTTAGGAGAAAAAAATAACATACACAATAACATGGGGAAAGATGTATACAGACACTAAAAAAATATCTCTTGATAAAATCAAAGATTATCAAATGTTTGCTTGTGGTAAAAGAAAATGTTCAGATATGTTAAGACTGATGTTCAAAGGAATCTCGTATGAGCATAAAAGTTGATTTTCTTTTACTATTTATAAAGCAGAAATTGTTTATGTCATTTTCTGAATGAGGGAAAATTATTTAAAAAATACTTAAAACACTTTTGGAAAGTATCTTTATTATAAAATGTCAACTGTCAGTACATACCTCCAATGCCATTATATTTCTAACATCCTTATAAAATGAAGTGTTAATTGAGTGTAACTTTCCTTTTTTTTTAATGTTTTATTTTATGTCTGAGAGAGAGAGAGAGAGAGGAGCAGGGGAGGGTCAGAGAGAGGGAGATACAGAACCTGAAGCAGGCTCCAGGCTCTGAGCTAGCTGTCAGCACAGAGCCTGACGCGGGGCTCGAACCCATGAGCCATGAACCTTGAGACTGTGACCTGAGCCGAAGTCGGACACTTAACTGGCTGAGCCACCCAGGGTCCCCTAATCGAATGTAATTTTCTTTACATAATTGTTTATAAAATACCCTTAAGTTAGTCAAGGATCTATGAATAAATCACAAATAGTTTTTTACTATCTCAGAAATCTAGCCACTTAAATACTTGTTATTTTAAAGCATCATATTGAATATATAATTGTTAAAAATACTAAATGTTTTTAAAACAATTCTTGCCAAATATTCAACAGCAGCATTTTTGAATGACCTATATATATAGTTAATAGTTTTTCTAAGTGATATAATCCACAAATTCATTCAAATTAAATTATTCAACACTTGTAGTATTACGTTGGCCAAGCTATTATGAGCTTATTAAGTGATTAATCCCAGTGTGATTTTCAGAAAAAATAATGAGTGCACTCTATGTCAGCTTAGAAATATAATTGCACCATTATTGTGCTAAACTATTATCAAAGAGAATGCAGTATAAGGTACATTAGCAGTGACATTACTCCGCCTGCTGAGATTTTTGCTTATAAAATTATTTGAAATAGGAGAGGATTTGTACAGTCAATTAAAACTTAAGTATTGAAGGATAATATGCTTAATCATTTGAAAGTTACCAGGTTGTTTTTATAGTTCTTTGACACAAATCAACAAATGTAGAAAATGTTTCATTGAGGAAGATAAAATTATTTAATACCATAAAATTCCAAGGTCTCTTTTAATAAAAATTAAATACTCCAAAATGTTATAAAAATAAAATAGGGGAATGGTTTCTAAGGCTGTCACTAATTACCTTAGTTTTCCTTAATAATGAACCCCAGTTTTGTTCAAATCAGCAATATGCTCAAATCAAATAATTGGCAATTTCCTTGGAAAGATGGGTGCCTTCATTCCTTATGATTCCTAACTAAGAAGTAAGACATGATTGAGGTTAGCTAAATAAGGAAGACATTTTTTCTCATGTAAATAAGTGACTGGTGAATACTTTTCATTGCACAAAGTTCATCTTTAGCCTTCCCTTGCTTGAAATAACTTCTTTTAGATTTAATTATATTCATTTTCTTAAATATTTTAAGTCCATTTTTCCTCAGCTTTATTGAAATATTAACATGTAACATATGTAAAGTTTAAGGTGTAGAGTCTGATGACTAGATGGAAGCATATAGGTAATATATGTTGTATAACATACAACACTAATCTTAGTTAATACTTTCATCCTCTAGCTTTTAATTTGGGAGAGGAAGTGGTAATAGTTAAGATTTACTCTCTTCACAATGTTCTGGTATATAATACAGTATTGTTAATTATTTTCATGATGTTATACACTAGATCCCCAGAACTTACTGACATTATAGCCGGGAGTTTGTGCACTTTGACCAAATTCTCATTATTGCCACCCACTGGCTCTGGCAACCACCCTTTTACTCTGTGTTTATGAGATTGGCATTTTTAGAGTCTGCACATAAATGACAACATAAAGAATCTAGAGAGTTATTATGTTAACTGAAATAGACAAAGAAAGACAAATGCCATGTGATTTTACTCCTATGTGGAATTTAGGAAACAAAACAAATGAACAAAGAAAAAAAAGACAACAGCAACTAAAAAGACTCTTAAATATAATGAACTGGTGGCTGCCAGAGGGGAGATGGGTATGGTGAAAGGGGAAATAGATAAAGGGGATAAAAGGTGTACTTTTCTTGTTAAGCACTGAGAAATATATAGAGTTTTGAATTATTATATTGTACACCTGAAATAAAACTGTCAATTATGCTTACTTGTAAAAAAAAAAAAAAAAAAAAGTATCTATCCTTCTCTGACATTTTCCCCTGAGTATAGTGTCTATGTGTGTTGTTGCAAAAGGAAAAATTTCCATCTTTCACAGGGCTAATTAATATGCCATTGTTTTGTATATATACCACCTTTTCTTTATCGAATCATCTTTTAATTTACATATAGGTAAATTCCATGTCTTGGCTCTTGTGTATGATGCTGCACTGAACATGAAACTACAAGTACCTCTTCAAGATTCTGTTTTCATGTCATTTATACATTACACAGAAGTGCAGTTGCTCAGTCACATGGTAGTAATATTTTTTATTTTTCTGAGCAAACTTCATATTGTTTTCCATGGTGGCTGTACCTGTGTATATTTCCAAAGTAGTGCACAAGGGCTCCCCTTTTCCCACAGCCCCACCAACACTTGTTGTCTCTTGTCTGTTTGATAATAGCTATTCTAACAGGTGCAGAATAATATCTTAATGTGGTTTTGATTGACATTTCTCTGATGATTAGCGATGTTGAGCATATTTTCATGTACCCCTTATCTATCTGTAGGTATTCTTTGGAAAAATGACTATCATCCTCTGCCCATTTTTTAATTGTTTGGTTTCTTGCTGTTGAGTTGTGTGTATTATGTCTATAGTTTTTTATATTAACTCCTTATCTAACAGATGGTTTAAAAAATATTACTCTTATGTTGTAGATTGCCTTTTTATTTTCCTGATTCTTTTGTTTTGCAAAAGCTTTGTAATTCAATATAGATTTACTTGTTCATTTTTGCTTTTGCTGCCTGTGATTTTGTTGTCATATCCAAAAATATAATTGCCAGAACCCATGTCAAGAAACATTTTCCCTGTGTTTCCTCTTAGTTGTCTTCCAGTTTGGGATCCTGTGTGTAAGAACTTAAGTCATTTCAAGTTGATTTTGGGGAATTGTGTAAGGAGTCCCGTTTCTTTCTTCTGCATGTTATAGTCTAGTTTTCCAACACCATTTATCAAAGAAACTATCTTTCATCCATTGAATCCTCTTGATTCCCTTGTCAGATTAATGACTCCAGCTTTGTTCTTCATCAAGATCCCTTTAGTGAATCAGAGTCTTTTGTTGTAACCCATTTTAGGATCATTTTTCTCTTACTATGAAAAAGGTCATTGGAATTTTGATAGGGTTTGTATTGAGTCTGTAGATGGCTCTGTGTACTGTGGACATTTGTACAATATTAATTTTTCTGATCCAGAAACACAGGATATCTTTTCATTTATTTGTGTCTTCAATTTTTTCATTAGTGTCTTAACTTTTTTAAATGAAGTATATTTGACATACTATAAATTTAACTTGTACAAAATGTTAATTTGATACAGTTATATATTGTGATATAATTGCCATAGCCCTGATAATTACCACCTCTATCACCTTACATTATTATATTTCTTTTTAGTGATTAGAATAATCAAGTTCTAGTCTCTTAGCAATTTTGATGGCTTATAATACCATTGAACTATAGTTATAATACCATCAGTATGAGTTATAATACCATTGTTGTCTGTATTTACTACACTTTGCATGAGATCTACAGAGCTTTTTGACTACTCATTGTATGTTTATACTCTCAAACAATATCTGTCCTTCCCATCCACCTTCTCTCCCCCTATCCCCTGGTAACCATTTTCCTCTGTTTCTATGAGTTTGGCTGTTTTAGATTCCACATATGACTGATATCATACATTTTTTCTTTCTCAGACTTAACTCACGTAGAACAGTTTCCTCACATTCCATTCATGTCTTCACAAATGGCAGGATGTTGTACATATCTTTCACTCCTAGGTTAAAGATATTCCTATATATTTTGATGCTATTATAAATGAAATTATGTTTCTATCTCAGATAGTTTTTCATTAGTGTATAGACACAACTGATCTTTTTATATGAATTTCATATCTTGTAACTTAATTTGTTGGTTAGTTCTCATGGTGTTTTGGTAGAGTCTTCAGGGAATTTCTCTGTATAAAATGTTATCTTCTGTAAGCAGAAATAGTTTTACTTCTCTCTTTCCAATCTGGATATCTTTTATTTATTTTTCTTGCCCGACTGCCCTAGTAGGACTTCTAGCGCTATACTGAATAGGAGTTGAGAGTGACTACCTTGGTCTTATTCCTAATCTTAGCAGGAAAAGTTCTCAGTCTTACACCATTGAGTTCTTTTTATATGGCTTTTGTTTATGTTGACGTGCATTCCTTTTATACCCAACTTCTTGAGTGTTTTTAATGTGCATCGATGTTGAATCTTGTGAAATTCTTCTTTTCCATCTATTGAGATGATCACAAGATTTTACCTTTTATTTTTCATTACATTTAATAATTTACATATATTGATTTACCCTTGTATCCCAGGGATAAATCCCACTTGATTAGGGTGCATGATCCTTTTAATGTACTGTTGAATTTGGTTTGCTAGTATTTTGTTGAGAACTTTTGCATAGGGATATTCATCTGTAATTTTCGAGAGTGTCCTAATGTGGCTTTGGTGTCAGGATAATGCTGTCCTCACAAAATAAAGTTTAGTTTTAGAGTATTACCTCCTATTTTTAAGAAGAGTTTGAGAAGACTGGTATTCATTTTTTAATGTTTGGTAGAATTCACCTATGAAGTCAATGGTTCCTGGTGTTTCCTGTGTTGAAAAGTCTTCCATTACTGTTTCAATCCCCTTATTCATCATTGGTCTGTTCACAATTTCTGTTTCTTCATGATTCAGTCTTGGCAGATTCTATGTTTCTAAGAATTTCTTTTTTTTTTCCCATCTCATTTCATAGGCCTAAAATTGTTCAGAGTAGTATATGGTCCTTGTATTTCTGTGTTACTAGTTGTAATGTCTACTCTTTCACTTCTATTTTTTTTTTAATTTTTTTTAATGTTCTATTTATTTCTAGGAGAGAGAGAGAGACAGCATGAGCAGGGGAGGGTCAGAGAGAGAGGGAGTGACAGACTCTGAAACAGGCTCCAGGCTCTGAGCTGGCAGTCAGCACAGAGCCCGACGCGGGGCTTGAACCCACGAACCGCGAGATCATGACCTAAGCGAAAGTCGGACGCTTAACCGACTAAGCCACCCAGGCTCCCCTCACTTCTATTTTTTTTTAATGTTTATTTATTTTTGAGGGAGAGAGACACAGAATCTGAAGCAGTCTCCAGACTACACCCAGTCAGCATAGAACCTGACACAGGGCTCAAACTCACGAACCACGAGATCTTGACCTGAGCTGAAGTTGGTCACTTAACCGATTGAGCCACCCAGGCACCCCTCTTTCACTTCTGATTCTTCTTTTTCTTAGTTTAGTTAAGGATTTGTCAACCTTTTTATATATTTTTAAAAAACACCTTTTGGTTGTAATCATCTTTTCTATTATCTTTTTAATCTCTATTTTTGCTCTGATATTTTCATTTTTTTTTCTTCTACTAACTTTAGACCTAAGTTGTTCTTTTTCTTGTTCCTTGAGGTATAAATATAGGCTGCTTTCTTTTCTTTTAAGGTAGACATTAATTTCTCTTTTAGAACCATTAGTCTACATCACATTAATTTTGATAAATCATGTTTCCATTTTCACTTGTTTCAAGTTCTCTTTTCTGTTTTTATTTCTCTGATGCATTGTTTGCTCAGGAGCATATTGTTCCATTTCCATACATTTATGATTTTTCCTTTTTTTCTCTATTATTGATTTCACTTTTCATAGCATTGTAGTCAGAAAAGGCAATTGGTATAATTTTAGTCTTTTTACATTTGTCAAGATGTGTTTTATGATTTAACATATGGTATATCATGGAAAATGTTCTGTGCATGCTTGAAAAGGATGTATATTTTGATACTGTTGGTTGCAATTATCTGAATGTGTTTAGACCCATTTGGTGTAGTTCAAGTCCAGTGTTTCCGTACTGATTTTTTGTCTAGATGATATATCTACTGTTTAAGTGGGGTATTCAAATCCCTTACTATTATTGTATTATGTTTCTACCTACAGATATATTAGAGTTTGCTTAGTATATTTACATGCTCCTATATTGCATGAATATTTATGATTGTTACAGCCTATTGATAAATTGGCCTATTTATTGAAAAATTATTTGTTTTTTGTTACAATTTTCAACCTAATATCTTACATATGTTTTCTTATAGAAGTATACCTACCCCTGTTCTCCTTACATTTCCATTTGTTTGAGAAGCCAATACTCAAGAGATGAGTTTTAATTGGAAGGGAATTTGAGCTTTTTACGGGAGGCTGGCAACCTGGAGAAGGTGGTTTCTTGTTCAAAAGCCAATTCCAAGGTTTCTAAGCCTGGCCCAAGTGTTTTTAAAGAGCTTCAGGGTAGTTAATCAGCAAAGAGTGCAGTTCCCTGCAACATTTCTTGATGATGTATAGACCTGATGGATGATACCAGCTACAAACATTACCTCAGAGGGAGGGGATTGCAGCAGAGGGTGTGTGATTCTTGTTTTGTGAGGTGTAGGAGTACTCTGTTCTTTCTGCAGAGGGAGGGAGGGCAAGGTCTACAGATCCCCAACACCATTTGTGTGACCTAAAAAAATAAAAACATTCTGCTAAAATATTGTGAAGCTCATCTGAAAGCTGAGGCAGCTTCAAACAGACTTGCTAGAATCTGTGGTCAGGAAAATTCTGGTCTTTCACTCCTCAAGGTCAGTGGTCTGAAAATCTCAAAGAAAATAATTTCATTCTGTTACAGATCAAAGGTCTTTGGTCAGGTCACCAGGTAAGGAGTGTGTTATCTTGAAGCAACTTAACCCTTAAGACCAACTGAAATGCTGTTACACTACCCTCCTGAATGTCTTTTTTTTTTTCTTTTTTTTTTTTTTAATTTCTGTGCTTCACATAAATGCTTCACCCACACAAGCCCTGACCTGTATCTTTGGCTCCATGTGCAGAATAGTTGTTCAGAATGATGTTGTAGACTCTGGGTCTAAAGTTATTTCTTGTCTAGCAAGAAAGCAGGATGCAGGATTGAATGCGAGGGATGGCTAATGTCCAGAAAAAGACAAGAGACCCGAATAAGGGTTGTTGCCCTGTTTTTATTAGGATCAGAAGGCTTACAAACATGGTGTTGCATTGCCTCTTTGTGCATGTCCAACTGTGAACATTAACTCACAGATGTGAGGGAAAGTGGGTCTTGAAGATGTTAGGGATTTGTGCTAATACAAAAAAAATCCTGGTGCTGGGCAGCAGAGCAGGGGGTTGTTTACAGCAGACCTGAGGCACCCCTTCTGTTCATCTGAGGTAGCCTTAGGGATAATACAGAGAAGGCAAGTAACCTCAGGGTTAACAAGGCGTCTTTCTTTTGTTAATTATCTCCATTCTGGGCAACTTCACCCTGCAGCCACTCTATAGCCCTGTTTACCTGCTTACCTAATGTGGTCTTTCCTTCCTGTGAAAGCACCTTTCTGCTGTAGTACTAAATTGGGGGCACTTTCACCTTGAATCCCTAATCTTGTTGACTTCATATACCTTTTTTCTATATTGGGGCCTTTACGCAGCCCCCTCTATACTGGGGTCTCTACCTGCCTTCTCTATACTTATTTACTTAATCTCGTTTACCCAAACTTGGGTGAGCACATCCCATAGCTTTGTAATTCTTTATGCCTTGTTAATCAATTGTTGCAAGCCCAGAGAACTTCTAAACTTAGTCCCCACAGATTGATGTTTAAGTGTGTGGTGGTGTGGAGGCATACTGCTATGCCACCATTTTGTCTATTGGTTCATTTTAAGTTTAAACATAATATTTACATGTTTTATAATCAAATCGACATCTTTTATGTGTTGGTTGACCATATTATACAGTAGTATTTAAACTTTTTCTTATATAATTGCATAAATGAGTCATGTAGCACCTAGTATTAACTTTTAACTCACTAATCCATACATTAATTTCTTAAACTTATTTAGGCTTTATTTCTATTTTTTCCATTTCGATACACATTCAAGGAAATTCTAAAGACCTTCTAAATTTTAAAAGTATTATTTTTTATTCTAAACCATCTGGTGAAATGTAATACCTTTAATTTGGCTACAAGTATTGAGAATTGGAACCAATGTGTTGTTCCAAGTCAGTTAAATAATTACAGACACTCTGTTTGTTCATACTACTATAATTTGAATTGACAGTTTTCCCAATTGTTAACAAGGATAATTAAACCAAAATGTAACTTGCTTTATAGGTGTCCATAAGAGATGTTACATGAATATACTGAATATGCATCCATTCTTTAAAGATATTCCTGTATATATACAATTCATGGTTCTTCAGTATTTCCAATGCATAAAAACTGTAACTATATTAAAACGCAAATAAGTATGATGATAGCCAATGAGTGAGTTTGTATAGCTAAATTCAGAAAAACATTTTTAATGGTTTCTAAACATTTTCCATTAGAAGTTACCATATTATGGTAGAATTATGGTAGAAACTAGCATTTCTAAGAGTAAACCAATTTTTTTTAATTTTTTAAAATGTTTTATTTATTTCTGAGAGAGAGAGAGGCAGCGTGAGCAGGGAAGGGTCAGAGAGAGAGGGAGACACAGAATCTGAAGCAGGCTCCAGGCACTGAGCTAGCTGTCAGCCCAGAGCCCGATGCGGGGCTCGAACCCAGGAATCGCGGGATCATGACCTGAGCCGAAGTCGAACGCCCAACCGACTGAGCCACTCAGGCGCCCCAGAGTAAACCAATTTTTAAGGCCTGATGTCAGTTGCTAAATTATGTTTTGTGATAGCACCTTATAAGCCTTTGTTGGATTTTTGGGTTTTTTGTTTGTTTTGGGGTTTTGTTTTGTTTTTTTTTTTGGCAAGAAATCCAGTTTTCCAATAGAGTAGCTTCAAACTGTGATGTTTTATATTTTCAGAACCCATTATCAGAAACATAATAAATACTACTGGAGTAGGAAGGCAATTTAGGCTGAAAACAGAAATACTATTTCCACCAACACTTAACACTTCTACTCCAAGGTCAATGGATTGGCAAAGTATACACACATAAGAATATCAATAGATATAGATATACAGATAAAGATAGATATCCCGAAATGGATAGGAACTGAAAATATTGGTGAGTAGCAATAAAATCAATGACTGAATCCACTAAACCAACTCAATGAACTGGCTAAATTGTATAACAAATTGCCAATTTAAATTTTTTGCATAATAGCGTGAATATATGGGTAGTGTTTGGCAAAAAGAAGTCTGTTTAACACAGTGCAAACTATTTTGTTCTTTTTTGGACAATATATGTATAGTTTCTGAATATTAAAAATATTATAGGTCTTAGGGTGCTTGAGTGGCTCTTTCGGTTAAGTGTCTGACTCTTGATTTTGGCTCAGGTCATGATCCCACATAAGTGAGATCTCACATAAGTGTCCTCCTTAATCTCCATCATCCCTTAAGCCCTTCCCCCCACCCAACACCACACAAGCAACCCTAAGTTTGTTCTTTGTATTTAAGAGTCTCTTATGGTTTTTCTACCTCTCTGTTTTTATATTATTTTTGCTTCCCTTTTCTTTTGTTCATCTTTTGTATCTTAAATTCCACATATGAGTGAAATCATATATTTGTCTTTCTCTAATTTCACTTAGCATAATACCCTCCAGTTCCATCCAGATTGTTGCAAATGGCAAAATTTCTTATGACCACTGAGCAATACTCCATTGTATATATACACCGTATCTTCCTAATCCATTCGTCAGTCAATGGACATTTGGATCTTTTCATAACTTGGCTATTGTCGATAGTGCTACTGTAAACATTGGGGTGCATGTTCCCCTTCAAATCAGCACTCCTGTGTCCTTTGAATAGATACCTAGTAGTGTAATTGCTGACTCATAGGGTAGTTCTATTTTTAACTTTTTGAGGAACTTCCAGTGTGGCTGTACCGGTTTGCATTCGCACCAGTACTGCAAAAGAGATGCTCTTTCTCCACACCCTTGCCAACATCTATTGTTACCTAAATTGTTAATTTTAGTCATTCTGACAGGTGTGACGTGATATCTCATTGTGGTTTTGATTTGTATTTCCCTGATGATGAGTGGTGGTGAATATTTTTTTATGTGATGGTTGGCCATCTGGATGTCTTCTTTGGAAAAGTATCTATTCATGTCTTTTGCCCATTTCTTTGCTGGATTATTTGTTTTGGGGGTATTGAACTTGATAAGTTATATAGATTTTGGATACCTACCCTTTATCAGATATGTCATTTGCAAATGCCTTCTCCCATTCCATTGGTTGTCTTTTAGTTTGCTAATTGCTTCCTTCACTGTGCAGATTTTTATCTTGATAAGGTCCCAATAGTTCATTTTTGCTTTTGTTTCCCTTCCCTCCAGACACATGTTAAGTAAGAAGTTGCTGAGGCCAAGGTCAAAGAGGTTGTTGTCTCTTTTCTCCTCTAGGATTTTGATGGCTTCCTGTCTTAGATTTAAGGCTTTCATCCATTTTGAGTTATCTTTGTGTATGGTGTAAGAAAGTAATCCAGATTCATTCTTCTGCATGTACTGTCCAGTTTTCCCAACACCGTTTGCTGAAGAAAGTCTTTTTTCCATTGGATACTCTTTCCTGCTTTGTCAAAGATTAGCTGGCCATGTTTGTGTGTCCATTTCTGGGTTCTCTATTCTGTTGCATTGATCTCAGATGGGGTTGTGTTTCAAAAACCTATGCTTCGGGAATACCCCTGTGGCTTGAACCCACACAAACTCTCTGGGGAAGGGTCTTGCTGAGCAAAGGCTGGTTTCTGGCTTGCCCCAGAAAACGTTTGTGTGATCGCCCAGAAGCAGAGGTTCAGAGATTATGGCAAACCACAACACACAGCCCCAGGTTTCACCACACTGTGGTATCTTTGTTCCAATACCAGCAAATGTGGCTGCTCTCCAGGGTCTACTGGGGAGAATTTTGCTTGTAGGGAGGCCATATGGCCTTTACCAAATGCCCTCCTGGCTGGGAACCACTTCTCCCTGCATGGCACTCGACTGCTCATATCTCGCTGCCTGCTCCTGGGGATTCTCCCTACTTCCCACAGAGCACCACCAGGCACTGAGCTCTAGAACTTCAGACTCTGTGCTTTACTGCTTAGAGAATCCTTGTGATATTGAAACCTTCTCCTTTCTTCCCACTATTGGTTTTGGGATACAGACTTCTCACTCCCCTGCAAGCGCTTTTACTCTTTCTCTCCAGCTACTTTCAGGGGAGTGCTTTTCTTGCACAATCTTGGTACACTGCACTCTCCTTTCCCTTTCTCTGTTCTCTCTTTGCAAAGATAAGATAGTTCCCTACCCTCTGCGGCTTTCCTCTACCCCAGTTCACCTCTCCACACCACATGCCTGCCGAGTTCTGTTGCTCAAGTTATACTGATTGTTGTGTGAGTCCTCAGATCAGTTTTTTAGGTGTTCAAAATGGTTTGGTGCTGTTCTGGCTGCTTTTCAGGGACTAGAGCTTAGGGTCTCCATGCTGCTTTGCCATCTTAACTCTGCTTTTCAGGCTTAAATGTCCTAATACTGAGTAGAATGCTTGACTTCCACACCAGTATCTGCTTTGCTTTCTCAATATAAGTGATAAATCCATCCCTTCAGGTGCTCTCACTCACTTTTTTTTTCAGTAAGACTTTATTTTTCGAGCTGTTTTAGATTGACAGCAAACCCAAGTTGAAGGTACAGAGATTTTCTGTGTTTTTGCTGCCCTCATCTTACAAAGCCTTTCCTCTTATGAAAATCCTATGCCAACGTCCTTTGATATAACTGATCACTGACACATCATTGACTCAAGGTCTATAGTTTACCATAAATTGTAGTCTTGGTGTTGTACCATCTGTGTGTTTGGACAAATGGATCATGACATGTATTCACCATTATAGCATCATAGTGATTTCACTACCTTAAAATTTCACCATGCTTGACTTATTCATTCTTCCACATTCCCTGTCCCAGGCAACCAATGAATTTTTTCCTGTCTCCAAAGTTTTGCCTTTTTCAGAATTCCACACACTGATAATCATATGGTATGTGACCTTTCATTTAGTAACTAATACTTAAGTTTCCTCCATATCTTTTCATGTCTCAACAGCTCTTTTTTTTTTTTTTTTTTTTTTTAGCATTGAATTATATTGCATTGTCTGGATATACCACAGTTTGTTTATAAATTGAATTACTAAAATACATCTGGGATGCTTCCAGGTTTTAGCAATTATGAGTAAAGCCACTAAAAACATCCCTGTACAGGTTACTTTATGGATATAAGTGTTCATTGCCTGTGGATAAATGAGCAGCAACATGATTCTTGAATCATGTGGTAAGAATATATGTTGTATTTTAACAAACTACCAAAATGTTTTCTAAAGTGGGTATATTAGTGTGTATTTTCACCAGCAACAAATGAAATTCCTGTTGCATCCCATCACGCCTGCATTTGGTGTTATCAGTGTTCTAGATTTTGACCATTCAAATAGGTGTGTGGTGGTTCCTCACTGAGGAATTTGCCTTTTGTGCTTATTTGCCATCTGTATATCTTCTTTGGTTAAGCATCTGTTAAGGTCTTTGGCTTATTTTCAGATTAAGTTTTCTTACTCTTGAGTTTTAACGCTTCTTTTTGTAATTGGGTAATACTCATGTATCAGATATGTCATTTTTTTTAAGAACTTATAATTTTTTTAGAGATATATTTTTTTAATGTTTTTTATTTATTTCTAGGAGAGAGAGAGACAGCGTGAGCAGGGGAGCGTCAAAGAGAGGGAGTCACAGACTGAAACAGGCTCCAGGCTCTGAGCTGGCAGTCAACACAGAGCCCGACGCGGGGCTCGAACCCACGAACCGCGAGATCATGACCTAAGCGAAAGTCGTACGCTTAACCGACTAAGCCACCCAGGCGCCCCAAGTACAGCATGTTTTGATAACTCAGTAGCTTATGCTATGTTCACCTAAGTGTAGCTGCCATCTGTCACCACTGACTATATTCCCTTTTATCCCTATGACTTAATCATTCCATAACTGGAAACCTGTACCTAACATTGTCCTTCACCCATTTTGCCCATCCCCCACCCTTATTCCCTTCTGGCAACTGTCAGTTTGTTGTCTGTACCTATGGGTCTGTTTCTGCTTTTTGTTTGTTTCTCCATTTATTCCTTTGTTTTGCTTTCTAGATTCTACATAAAAGTGAAAGCATAGGACATTTGTGTTACTTATTTCTTTTAGCATCATACCCTCTAGGCCCATACATGTGATCACAAATGCCAAGATCTCATTCTTTTTAATGGCTGAGTAATATTCCTGTGTGTGTGTGTGTGTGTGTGTGTGTGTGTGTATTCGTTCCACATCTTCTTTATTCATCTATTGATGAATATTTGGATTGCTTCCCTATCTTGGTTATTGTAGATAATTGCTGCAAAAAAAAATAGGGATGCATAGATCTTTTCAAAATAGTATTTTCCTTTTCTGAGTAAATACTCAGTAGTGAAGTTACTGGATCATATGGTATTTCTATTCTTAATTTTTTAAGGACTCTCCATCCTGTTTTCCCTAATGGCTGTACCAGTTTGCATTCCCACAAACAGTGCAAGAGAGTTCCTTTTCCTTCTCATTTTCACCAGGACTTGTTTCTTGTCTTTTTTATTCTAGCCATTCTGGTAAGTATAAGGTAGTGTCCCATTGTGGATTTGATTTACATTTCCCTGATGATGTGGTTACACATCATTTCATGTGTCTGTTTTCATATATATTTCTTTGGAAAAATGTCTATCTGGTCATTTTTAATCAGATTATTTCTCTTTTATTAGGGCTTTTTGGAATAAGTTCTTCCTGTATTTTGGATATTAACTCATTATCAGAGGATTATTTGAAATATCCTCTCCTACTCAATGGGTTGCCTTTTCATTTTGTTGCTGCTTTTTTCATGTGTAAAAGTATTTATTTTGCTGTAGTCCCAATATTTACTTTTACTTTTGTTTCTGTTGCCTGAAGAAACCTATCTAGAGAGATATTGCTGAGACTGATGTCAAATATATTCCTGTCTATGTTTTTTTCCTAGAAGTTGTAAGGTTTTAGCTCTCAAATTTAGGTCTTTAAACCATTTTGAGTTTACTTTGCATGTAATTGTCATGTAGATTTTCAGTGCAATTTATCTTTTCCTCATTGTTTATTTCTGCCTCCTTTGTCATAGATTAATTGACCATATAAGCATTTTTTTTCTTGCCTCCCTATTCTGTCCGATTTCTCTATGTATCTATTTTTGTGCCAATACCAGACTGATTTGATTACTACGGTTTACTAGTATCTTTTGAAATCTGGGATTGAGAAATCTCTAGCTTTGTTCCTATTTCTTAGGATTGCCTTGACTATTGGGGTTCTATGTGTGTGTGAGTCCATACAGATTTTTATATTACTTGTTCTACTTCTGTGAAAAAGTGTTGGTATTTTGACAGAGATTGCTTTGAATCTGTAGAATTTCTAGGCAGTATGGACATGTTAATAGTATTGATTCTTCCAATCCACAAACATGAAATAATCTTACATTGGTGTCATCTTCGCCTTCTTTATTGTTTGGTATTTTATTCCTTTTGGTGCCATTGTAAATGGAATTGTTTTCTTAATTTCTCTTCCAGCTACTTTGTTATTAGTGTAACGAAACTCAATTTCTATGTATTAAGTTTGTAAACTGCAACTTTACTGAAGTCATTTTTTACTTCTAATAGTTTTTGGTAGACTCTTTAGAGTTTTTTTTAATGTAATATGTCATCTGCAAATAGTGACAGTTTAACTTTTTCCTTACCAATTTGGAGGTCTTCTATTTCTTTCTATGGTTGCTGCCACTAGGACATACAATACTATATTGAATATAAGTGGTAAAAGTAAACCTCTTTGTCTTATTCCTGATTTTAGAGGAAAAACTCACAGTTCTCACCATTGAGTATGATGTTCACTGTGGGTTTTTCATCTGTGGCCTTTAGTATGTTGAGGAATACCACCCTCTAAGAGTTTTTTATCATAAGTTGAGCAAATTTTATCATAAATGGATCAAATTGACAAAGTATTTCACCAAATGCTTTATCTGCATCTATTGAAGTCATCAAGGAAGTTTCATCCTTCATTTTATTAATGTAGATTACCAGGTTGATGGGCTTGTAAATTAGAAAACCATCCTTGTATTCCCAGAGGAAATCTCACATGACCATGAAAGACCCTTCTAATGTACTGTTGAATAGGTTTTTTTTGGTAGTATGTTGTCGAGGATTTTTGAGTCTAGGTTCATCGTATATATTGGCCTGTGGTTTTTCTTTTTGTAGCATTTTTGGTTTTTGTGTCAGGGTAATGCTGACCTCATAGAATGAATTTCGAAGTTTCCTTCTTCATATGTTTTTGCAATAGTTTGAGGAGATTAAGTATTAACTCTTCTTTAACTGTTTGGTAGAATTCACCTATGAATCCATCTGGTTCTAAACTTTTGTATTATGGGAGGTTTTGATTACTGATTGAATTAGATTACTAGTAATTGTTTTGTTCAAATTTTCTCTTCTTTCTGATTTAGTTTTGGAAGCTGCTGCTCAGCTTGGGTGTATTCCATTACCCTGTCTTTTAAGTCATTCATCCTTTCTTCTAAATCCTTTAATTTGCTGTTGATTCCTTCTAGCATACGCTTTATTTCCATTATTGTATTCTTCAACATTGATTGGTTCTTTTTTATATCTTCTATCTCTTTGTTGAAGGTCTCACTGAATTCTTCCACTCTTACCTCCATCCCGGTAAGCATCATTACGATCATTACTTTCAACTTTTTATCAGGCAGATTGCACATAATTCTTGTTCTGTCCTTGGAACATATTCTTCTATCTCCTCAGTGTACTTGACTGCCTGCATTTGTTTCTATGAATTAGGTGGAATGGACACCTCTTCCCAACTTGAAGTAAGGGTCAGGTGCATGGCCATCCCCTGTGTAGACTCTGTGTCCCTGCTGACTTTGGCTAGCTGGTTGGAGCAGGGCACTGGTGCTGGTGCTGCCCAGATAGGATGGTAGAATTCAAGTGTACATGGGTAGGGTGGCCCCAGGGCTCTCTGTACAGAGGGTGCTCTGGCGGGACAGCTGAAGATGGAATGGAAGTCTGTGTCCTGGGGCTCTCTGTGCAGAAAACACTCTGGAAAGGCCAATGAAACTGCACCAGGGTTTGGACAAGGAAGGGACTCCTGAGGTATTCTGTGCAGGCGGCAGCTGAGGCCAAGGTGAGGTGCAAGCCAGGGGTACCGGATCACTCTGCACAGACGTTGCTATGGCCGGACAGCTGTGCTGAAGTGGGCACAGGCTGGGGTGGTGTGAGGGCTCTCCACACAGAGGGTGTCCTAACAGGGCAGCTGATGCTCAAGTGAAGCAAGCCAGGTATTCTTCAGTGTTCATCACAGGAGCTCTTCTGGCAGGAAGGCTAGAGCCAGCATGGGCACAGGCTGGCAGTACCTGGGGTACTCTGGGAGGGTGGCAGTAGCAGAAGAAAGTATGAGCCAGGACATCACAGAGCTCTCTGCATCAAGAGTGCCCTAGCAAGCTGTTTGAGGCCACAGTCATGTGGGCCTGGAGTATGCTGTGGTGCTCTGTTGTTGATGGTTGGGTTAATGCCTAGAATTATGGTGAGTGCTGATCGGGGCTGCCCTGATGGGATGGCTGAGCCTGGTGTGGTGTAGTGGCCCAGGACTCTCTGAAGCCACACGCCAGCTGTGTTGCCCACGTCCTGTCTATACTATCAAGGTGGATAGGGAATATAAACCATAGCACTTGTCAGCCCCTCAGACCTAGAGAAAATTCTAGAAGCTCCCTTGCCATTTGGCAGGGTTCTAGGGCTAGACCCTTCATATTGTATTCTTTTAATTTATACCTTTATGTGCCTCTAGATATTTGGGACTCATGGGACATAGGGCTCTGGGGCTCATTGAGGCTGCAGGCTGCCTAAGACATGTCAAAGCCGCTTCTGGCTACTCTACCAGGATGAATTGAGAATGTACACCGTGATTCTCACCAGCCCCTCCCGCCCAGGCAGAGTCTCTGCAGCTACTCCACCATGTGATGGAGTTCTAGGGCTGGGTCTTTTATATACTAGTTGCTCTTTAAAATGACGGGTTTTCTGTGCACTAGGACAGTCAAATATGCTCCGTGTCCCTCTGTACTGTCCTTGCTGCAGTTTGCATTGCTGGGAGTGAGAGTTCCCTTCATTACCAAGTCTCTTTCTCTTCGTCTCTTCCCTCTGTGGTTTACCTTTTGTGGGGCAGTTGTTCAATCTGCCCTCAGCATTTCCTTCAGGAGGAATTGCCCTGTAAATAGGTGTCGATTTGGAATGTCTGTGGAGGTGAGTTCAGGGTTTTCCCTGCTTGGCAAATAGGACCAGAACACTGAAGGACCACTTTTAACTGTTCTTAGAGTAGAGGTCTTCTCGTACACCAATTCGCTCAGGTTGTATTTGGGAAAAAGAAAAGTGTTTTGCCTTCATATTTAGAAGGCCATTCTCCATTCATCAAATTTGTGGTTGACAACTTTTTGTTCAGTACTTTTAACATGTTGATCAACCGTCTTCTCCCTTGCTTTGATCTGACAAAAAAATCTGCTTTCATCCTTCATTTTGTTTCTCTGTACATATGTATATTTTACCTCAAGATACCTTTAATATTTATAACTGATTTGGAGCCATATAATTAAGATATTCCTTGGTAGCATTTTCATCATGTTATTAGGGTTTGATGTTCCTTGAGTATCTTGAATATCTGGGTTTAGTTTTTATCAAACTGCCAAACTGTTGGCTAACTATTTCTTCCAGTATTTTTCCACCCCTCTTTCTTTCAGGGACTCTAATTATATGTATAAGAGACTGCTTAGAGTTGCACCACAAATCATATTTTTTCCCATTCTTGCACTTTCTATTTTAAACAGTTATTGTTGTTAACCAGCCCTGTTTGATTTTTTTCTGCAGTGTTTAACAGTAATTAATTGTATCCAATGCGTTTAATAGTAATTAATTGTATCCAATGTGTTTATTTTATGCTAATCACAACTTTTGAGTCAAGAAGGTCAAATGGATTCTTGGGGCATCTGGGTGGCTCAGTCTGTTGGACATCCAACTCTTGATTTTAGCTCAGGTCATGATCTCACAGTTTGGTGGTTTGTGAAGTTGAGCCCTATCAGGCTCTGCACTGACAAGGCAGAGCCTGCTTGAGATTCTCCCTTTCCCTCTCTACCCTTCTCACATTTGCTCGCTCTCTCAGAAAAAAAAAAAAAAAAACTTTAAAAGAGAGTCATTATTTCCATACTTATATGCTTAACGTGTTCAAATTCTGTTTAGCTTTTTGAACACATAAACTATAACTTTAATAACTTCTCAGGAGCTACTTTTTTCTGCTTCATTTCATGCTTGGTAGTGTTTGGATAAGAGATACTTTTTTAGAAGTTAGATCATTTTCTAAAATTACTTGAAAACAGTTTGCTTTATTGTTTGAATATGTGTTTTAGGAGTTTTCTGGGGTTTTTTTTTTTATGCCACATCAGAATGATGTTTAGTCTGAGGCTAATTACTCCAAACAATAAAGCAAGACCATTTGACATTGTCTACCATGGCTTTTCCACTCTGGCTGGTGCAAACAGGCAATAGGAAAGCCCTGTGGGAACCTTGGATACTTTTTCTTCAAACCCTTTAGTTGTTGTGGTTTTTTGTCCCCCGCCCCCCACCGTTGGGTAGTTTCTCCATGTGTGTGCACCAGTTCATATGCTGCCATTGTTCTAGGGCTGACATCAATGAGTTTTCTCTCAGTTCTACAAACCCTATCTTTTCTTTTTAATTAAAAAAATTAATTCCAATATAGCTAGCATCCCGTGTTAGTTTCCAGTGTACATTATAGCTAATCAACAATTCTATACAATACTCAGTGCTCTTTATGATAAATGTACTCTTAATCCCCTTCACCTATTTTACCCATCCCCCGTCACCTCTCCTCTGCTAACCATCTGTTCTTTATAGTTAAGAGTTTGTTTTCTAGTTTTCCTCTCTCATTTCCCCCTGTGTTCATTTTTTGTTTCTTAAGTTCCACATATGAGTGAAATCATATGGTATTTACTTTTTCCTGTCTAACTTATTTCACTCGGGATTGTATTCTATACGATCTAGATCCAACCATGTTGTGGCAAATGAGAAGATTTCATTCTTTTTAATGGCTTATTAATATTCCATTATATATGTACGTACTCCATATTCTTTGTCCATTCAGTTATCAGTAGACACTTGGATTGCTTCCATAATTTTTCTATCGTAAGCAATGCTGCAATAGGTGTGCGTACTACTGAAATCAATTGACAGATTTAATGCATTCCCTATCAAAATACCAACAGCGTTTTTTTAACTGAACTAGAACAAACAATACTATAAGTTGTATGGAACCAAAAAGGAACCTGAATAGCCAAAACAATCTTGAAACAGAAGAACAAAGCTAGAGGTATTACAATTCCAGACTTTAAGTTCTATTACAAAACTATAGCAATCCAAACAGTTTGGTACTGGCACACAATTACACATAAAGATATATGGAACAGAATAGAAAGCTCAGAAATAAACCTACAGTTATATGGACAATTAACTTTGACAAAGGGGGCAGGAATATATAATGGGGAAAATATCTCTTCAACAAATAATGTTGGGAAAACTGGACAGCTACCTGCCAAAGAATGAAACTGGACCACTTTCTTACATCATACTCACAAATAAACTCAAAATTGATTAACAATGTAAATTTAAGACAAAGAGCCATAAAAATATGAACACTGGCTGTAATTTCTATTACATCAGTTGTAGCAACATTTTTCTAGATATGCCTTCTAGGACAAGGGAAATAAAAGCAAAAGTTAAGTCTTAGAACTCCACTAAAATAAAAAGCTTCTGCACAGCAGAGGAAAAAACAAAACTAAAAGGTAACATACTGAATGCGATAAGACATTTGCAGATGACCTGATAGTGGGTTAGTACAAAAACATACAGAGAATTTACACAACACCCAAAAAACCAAATAATCCAATTAACAAATGGACAAAAGACATGAGCAGATATTTCTCCACTGATCTACAAATGGTCGATGGACACATGAAAACATGCTCAACAGCCCTCATCATCAGAGAAATGAAAATCAAAACCATAAGAGACAAGTGTTGGTGAGGATGTGGAGGAAAAGGAACCCTCATGGAATGTTGGTCGGAACGTACTGGTGCAGCCACTGTGGAAATACTAGGAAGGTTCTTCAAAAAATTAAAAATAGAAGGGGGGCGCCTAGGTGGCTTAGTCGGTTAAGTGTCCGACTTTCGCTTAGGTCATGATCTCGCGGATCGTGGGTTCGAGCCCCGCCTCGGGCTCTGTGCTGACTGCCAGCTCAGAGCCTGGAGCCTGTTTCAGTCTGTGACTCCCTCTCTCTCTCTCCTAGAAATAAATAAAACATTGAAAATAAATTAAAAATAGAAGGACCAAAATGTCCAGTAATGTGCAAACTCTCTAGATCTATGTAGACTTTCAGCAACATTTGCTCACCTCTGGGAGTTCACACCCTCTGCCTGAGTTACTCTGCGCATTAGGGGCTGGAAACCCTCAGTACAGTAAGCTGGGTGGCTGCAGGGCTCACTTTCTTTTCCATCGCTCAAGGATTATTTTCCTTCTTTGTAGGACTTCCAATTTCTTGAAAGTCATGATTGTAAGGGGGAACATAAATCTATTCCCTGTTATTGCATTGTTAGAAGCAGAAGTCCCTTCTTTTTATAATCATTACGCAGTAACAAAATGTTCTCATCTTTCTTTTCATGAGGATTTCTGGTGTGTCTTTTTTAAACCTTCTTTTAACCAAATAGAAATCTTTCACTATGGTTTCAGTAACATATTCTCTTTATTATTCTAAAAACATATTCCCTTATTTAATTCTCCTTCACTGTATTAAATTATGCTATCTCCTCCACCCAGTAGTGCTTTAAACTCTACAATTAGCCTTCCCCCCCCCCCAGTTCTCCCTTAATTTCCTGACTTACTGTCCAACATTCTTTCTCAAAGTTGTTTTAAAGTCATTTTTTTCTCTACATGAAATGACATCTGTAAGTATTTTTTATCACATTCCTATATTCTTAAGTTGGCAAATACCCAATACTTCTGGGGCATATTTGGATGAAACATTGTTTTTTTTTGTTCCACCCACACTCATGGGTGCAGAGAATCAATTGAATTATTCAACATGCAAATCAGATATTTCAGATAGGTTACTATGCTTCTAGCACTAAAAATAATGAAATCCCTGCCCAGGAAAGAAAGAAAACCATATTCAAGTCAGGGTAAGTAGGACACAAAAGCTGATAATCCTCTGTTTGTGGGGATTGGAGAATAAAATGGGCACTTGTCAGGATTTGGGAGTATCAACAGCCATGCCTTCTTTTTGGAAAAAGTCCACAATTATCCCTTCAAGACCCGATAGACTTTGCTGTGGCTCAAAATCTGTCTAAGCATGTACTAGCACTTTGTTAGCTCAAATAGCTTTGCAGTGATAAATGTTTGTTTTTCACTTTGTACCCATAGAAGAAGCATTAAATGTCTGTCAGTGATAAACACACTCTTCCTGAACCTTGCAGAATATTTCACTGATCTGAGCTATTTCTACTCATTGTTAATTTCTTCTCTGCATAAACAAATGGTTTTACTTACACTCCATTTGTAAAACTGCTATGGACAAAAAAATTAAAATGACAGCCCTAGATACAACTCACAGAAACTATTTTCCAACAAAGTGTTCCTGAGATGCTAGGGAAAATCTTTTGTAACTAAGGATATTCAACTGGTCTTAGCACTATTCAAAATGAATTAGTAACATATGAAAATATACACATTCTGCAATGGAATTTTAAAACATTAAGTTTCTACCCTGAAATCATCTCCTTCACTTATTTTTTTCCTTCTTTTCTCCTCACCCTGTCATTTTCTGCATTTCCTTCCATGCTATTTCTTCTTCAATTTCTACAAAATAATATTATATGGATTTGAAATTCAAGGATTAAAATTTTAAAAAGTATTGTCTAGTTAACTTTCTTGAACTCCAGACTCCCTTTGTAATTAATTTGAATATCAATTAAAGTTGGCTTTGTCTTTCATGTTGTTCATTCACACTCATAAGATTCCATTAAAAAGTCTAATGAACTGGGGCGCCTTTGTGGCTTAGTCGGTTAAGCGTCCGACTTTCGCTTAGGTCATGATCTCGCGGTTAGTGGGTTCGGGCCCCGCGTCGGGCCCCGCGTCGGGCCCCGCGTCGGGCCCCGCGTCGGGCTCTGTGCTGACTGCCAGTTCAGAGCCTGGAGCCTGTTTCAGTCTGTGACTCCCTCTCTCTCTGACCCTCCCCTGCTCACGCTGTCTCTCTCTCTCTCTCTCCTAGAAATAAATAAAACATTAAAAAAATTAAAAAAAAAAAGTCTAATGAACTTTTCTGAATTACTTAAAATGGCATTTTCACATTAAGACAATCAACATTTAGTACATGCACAAAGTAAACCTCACCAATTGCTAACTCATTTTATTTTCATAGCACATAGAGAAGAACAATTTTTACCCCACGATACTGTGTAAAAAGGAAAAAAAAATACATTCCAGTAGAGTTAAATAAATATGTACATTTTGAAACTTCTCTAGGAAAGAATAGATTCTGGACATGTCTTTCCCACCTTATATACAGGCCTTTCGTTATGCAATATAATTTTATAAAATGTTCATATGTTTCATGCATTTATCTGATTCTAAAGGTAGAGTATAAATTTAGGGATTTGGGGACAAATGAGTAAAATAAGAAAGAATGAGATGTCTAGTTAACACATAAAGATATAAGAAAAGCACACAACAGAAACTGAGGCACAAATAGATTGATAATTAAATTAATACGTAACCAACAAAAATAACAGACTCCATTAAGTGGCAAGTGTCCAAAACATTATATGCCTGACAGAACACTTGCTTAGGAGGCCAGTTGAGGTCTGAAACATGATTTTGAGTGCCAAACTCAGAAAGATTAAGAATCCCAAGGAACTCAATATGCCTGCGGAGAATTAATGCCCATCATTTGGCACCTCATAGGATATTGTATGTATCAATGAAGTTGGAGATGGCAGAAGAAGCAAAGAATATTAATGATGCCTAAATATGAGAGTGAGGTCCCTAGAATTCCTGTAGGCTAAGATTAGAGCAGAAACAGGGGTGGAATTAATAGGATTTTAAAAAATCTGTTAAACCTTGCCTAATTTTTTGAAGTAAAGAGTTGAAATGTTAATACTTCAGACAATTGAAAATAAAGAGTAGGCTATGGTAAATTTGCGGGGAGAGGTGAGAAGTACAATTTAGATGATCTGTAAACTCAAAAGTTGAAATACAAATGTTTTGAATCATTTTGACTATTTTGTTTCCCAGCGTGGATAACACATTTTGATATTCATGTTCCTTCAAGCTTAACGCTTAAATAACAACATTCAGTGATTTTGTTTCATGCAATATGATGCTATCTGGAGTTAGTAAACTGATCCTTGGAATAATTTTTGAGCTAATTTATAATTTTGGAAAAAATAATCTTTTGGCTTCAAGTCCAACTTGTAAAGCTGTTATAAGTTGGCACTGTTTCCCTGCAATAAGAAAAGCTCAGCAATCTTAAAAAAAAGTTTCTTAGAACCATCAGAAAACCAGGGTCACAGAGCATACAGTTATCCCCACATCTGGAGAGGCAGGAACAACAGCAGCTGGAAGCCAGAAGTGGATATAAGACTCATTTTACTGAAAAATCAGATATTGTTTCCAGCTGAGTGTGGACTGGAGTGAGAAACTTTTGAGGATCACCCTTCCTTCCAGAAATGACACCAGGCTTTCACAGAGAAAATCTGAGGAAAACATCCTAGTAACTCTTTCAGGCATAAAGGAGGAGAAATCTCTGTAATACCTTTCATAATCCCTCATAGTAAAGCCCAACTCTCAGAGAAACCCTTAGCCAGAGTGTGCTTTCCTTGGGGGACACAAATTACACAGCATCCTTCCCTCTCCAGCCTTCCCATCTTATAAAGAGAAGGAAAAACTAATTCATAACAAGGGACAAGGCTTCAAAAAACTGAGGAGGAGAAGAAGATAAAAGTTGTATTACTGGAAAAGAATCAGAAAACCTTCAGAAAGGCAAACCCCAACAGAGGGGAGAATTATTAATCTGAGATTTATTCCAAAGAATATGGCGTGTTTCCCTTCTCTCACACCCAACTATCATCCTAATAAACCCCAAGTAATGTAACAGTGGCCTATAGTTGAAAGTGGCCCCAAAATATAGTCTTTCTAAGGGACAGTGTAAAGAGAAACCCTAATGCCAAGAGAAAATGTAAAAACAAGAACAGTAGAGTTGTTTGAAGCCTATCACTAAAGAAAATCCAAATCCTGAGTAGAATGGTGTAAATTCTCACATTACAACAGGGCTAACTCAGTACCTATTACAGACACAATATCCAAGTTTGTACAAAAGTTACACAATCTAAAGAGACAAAATCATCAGAAACAAATTCAGATGTGACACAAATGTTAAGAATTATCAGACAAGTGTTTTAAAATACTCTGTCAGCTGGGAGACGACAACAATGGAAAAGAATCAAAAGCAAATGCTAGAAATCAAGAAGCAAATAATAGAAATGAAGAATGTCTTTGATGAGCTCATCACATTTAACACACCAAGGAAAGAGTCAGTGAACTTCAAGAGATTTAATAGAAACTTTCTAAACTGAAGTGAGAACATGAAAAGAAAATGAAAAAGACATCAGCACTGTTGTCTGACATCTAAGAACTGTTGAATGATACTGAAAGTTTAATGTAAGCATAATTGGAAAACTGAAAAAAGGCTTAAAATTGTAAGAGCAGAGAAACTTCCAAATTATTTACACACACACACACACACACACACAAATCACAGACTAAAGAATTTCAAAGATCATCAACAACCACTTGTAATTAGGGAAATGAAAATTAAAACAAAATACTACATGTCTTTTAGTAGAGGTAAAAAATAAAAAATTAAATCCTAAGAATAGCAATTTTGGCAAGGGCTTGGAGAAACAGGAAATAATTTCCATTTACTGGAAAGAATGAAAATGGAACAGCCACTTTGGAAGATTCATTGACATTTTCTTAGGAAGCTAAACAGAGATTTATCTTTGATCTAGCAATCACATTCTTAGTATCTGTCCACCTCTTGAAAACGCAGGTCCACACATTCATGTGAATTTTATAGCAACACTATTTATAACTGCTCAAAAATGGAAGCACTTGAGATATCCTTCAATATTTTAAAGGACAAACTGTGACACATGTCTACTATTTACTATTAAAGGGTAACAGAATGAGCCATTAAACAAATGAATGTTAATTGCATATTGTTAAGTGAAAGGAGGCATCCAGACCAGGTTACATTTGAATTATTATATTTATGACATTCAGAAAAAGTAAAAACTATAGGACAGAAGCAGAGAACTAATAACCTTGGGTGCTAGGGGAGATGAAAGTGTAATAGGTGAAATACAGAGGATATTTTAGGAGATAAACAATTCTCTATAATAGAGTAGTAGTGAGTACATTAGACCATGAACTTGTCAAAACCGTTACAACTTTACAGCACAAAGAGTGAAACTTAATGTAAAAAAATTTTTTTAATCAATTAGGAGGTTAGGAGTTCCAAGGACATAGAAGCAACCTAGAAGAAAAGAATCTAATTGTTTTAAATGTAGGACATGACCTCACTAAAGGAAAAAGTACAAGGTACTCATCTAAGGAAAAATGAGAAAAGAGTCTAAGGCTATAGGTAAAAGAAACTATTTAAAAACACTGAATTAGGTGGTAAAGCTGTTTTTTATCAGAGTATATTAACAATTATGAAAGCAGTTACTTGTATACTGGAATCGAACTATTATGTATATGGATGAAAGATGGTAGCACTCCGGTTCTCGCTGTAGGAGCGGGAGATTAGAGGTAAGCAAATAGGGAAAGAACTAAAATGAATATGCAGTAATACATTACAGGTGGAAGCATGAGTGTGAACTTCTGTTTCCTTAGAAAAGACATAGATGGATGATAAATACAGAAATACTTTTAGGAGCAACATCATCATAATGGTGAAATAATTGTTTTATACAATCTTGCCCCTAGAGAACACTGTTGCAACCATCCATGGATAAGGAACCCTTTCTAGAAGTCCAGGGCTCTAGTGGGGAAGTTCCAACACATTGTTAGAACAACAACTAAAATAAATCCAAGATAGAAGCATGGAAACAGTTAATAGTTCACTTAACCCACAGCACCCATTTCCTAAGTCTGCACAGCTCAGTGTGAACAGAAAGGTTTTCAGCCCATGCTTTCTCTTCTGGGGAAAAGTAAGAGCATATGAATAAGTACACAGCTTCTCCATCAGGGCAGGACCTTGCCAAGGAATCTCATTTCTCTTTAGCCCTATCCAGAACATAGACTACTGAACTTCACGACTTGGGAGGAGTGAGTGATTAAGAGGGTGACAGCCAGGGTATGGTGGATGTATCAGAGGGATGCAGATTCTACTCACCATGTCACCAACACCATCAGGAAGCCTGAGTGAGCCACAAAGGACACCCAGAACATACATCCCCAAAGGGCCCATGGGCACTCCCAACACCGGCAAGAGAGTTTCACAGAGGGCTCCAAGCATGTTCGTGAAGCCAGCCCAAATCTATGAATAACACAAACTTGAGCAATTAGCACCATTTTAGGGAAAGTAAAATGAAAACTGTCAGCAACAGGATTGGCTTTACAGTATTGAGAAATGCCTTTATAAGAGGACTGAGAGAAGACACAGGTAAGAATTCTGCCACAGCGGTGGCTCAGTTGATTAAGCATTCAATTCTTGATCTCTGCTCAGGTTATATCCCACAGTTCCTGAGTTTGAACCCCGCATCAGGTCCTGATGGTGCAATGCCTGCTTTGGATTCTATCTCTCCTTCTCTCTGCCCCGCCCCTACTTGTGTGTGTGTGTGCTCTCTCTCTCTCAAAATAAACAAACATGACAACACCAGAACAACACAGTAATTTTTCTGGAATCAACCACAAAGAAATGAAAATCAGTGATTTATCTGATAAAGGAATTCAGAATAGCTGTTTTAAGGTATCTCAGTGAGCTCTAAGAAAACATTTAAAGATAATTCAGTGAAATCAGGAAAACAGTACACACACAAAGTGCAAAATTTAACAGACAGAAATAATTTTAAAAGAACCAATCAGAAATGCTGGGACTGAAGATAGTGAATGACATGAAAAATACAATAGAGTATCAAAAACATAATGGAGCAAGGGAAAAAAAGATTCTGTGAAATAGAAGACAAAACATTTGTAAATGTTCAGAAGAGATCAAACAAAGAATGACAAAGAGTGAAGAAAGGCAACATGAACAACCATGGAATATCATTAAAGAACAGTTGGAATCTGAGAAGGGAGCAGAAAGCTTAATTAATGGCTGAGGACTTCTCAAATGTAGGGAGAGACTTGGACATCCAAATTCATTAAGATAACAGATCATCCCCAAGTTTCAGTCTAAAATGACTGTCTCCAAAATCCATTATAGTACAAATGTCTAAAATCAAAGACAGAGAGAGTACTTTAAAAGCATCAAGGGAAAAATTCTCTTATAGAAGGGAGTCTCTATAATGCTACCGCTGGACTTCTTAGCAGAAACCTTGCAGGTCAAGAGAGTAGGATGATATATCCAAAGTACTGGGGCAGGGCATGTGGGGGACACTTCCAACCAAAATGCTTGACCTTACTTGACCTTGCATAGTTGTCCTTCAGAAATGAAGGGAAAGTAAAGACATTCCCAAACACTAGCTGAAGGAGATAATCACCACTGGACCTGCCTCCCAAGAAATGCTGAAAGAAATTTGTCAAGCTAAAATGAAAGGGCATTAATCAGAAATATGAAGACATATGGAAGTATAAAACACACTGGAAAAGTATACAATCAATTCAGAATGTGATAATAATGCAATGCGTTAGCTTGTGGTGTGTCTATCAGGTAACCTTAGTATAAAGAAAAAATAGGACAAATGACTATATCTACAATAATTTAATGGATATACAATATAAAATATATAAAATGTGTAAGGAGGAGTAAATGACTAGAGTTTTTATCATATCTGTATTTTCTAGTAACCACAAAGCTAAAACTTAGACTTTTCAAAAGATTAAGAGAAGTGAATCAAAGTATATCCCTATAGAAAATCTGAAATTCTCAAAGGAAGACAGTAAGAGAGGAAGAAAGGAACAAGAGAATTATACCACCACCAGAAAATAGTTAATAACATAGCATTAGGAAGTTCTTTACCTATCAATAACTATTATGAATATAAATGGATTAAATTCTCCAATAAAAAGAAAGAGTGACTGAATGCCTTAAAAAAAAAAAACAGGGCTAAACTATGTGCTGCCTAAAAGAAATGCACTTCAATTTTTTTTTTTTTGATATTTTACTTATTTCTAGGAGAGAGAGAGAGAGAGACAGCATGAGCAGGGGAGGGTCAGAGAGAGAGGGAGTCACAGCCTCCAGGCTCCGAGCTGGCAGTCAGCACAGAGCCCGACGCGGGGCTCGAACCCACGAACCGTGAGATCATGACCTAAGCGAAAGTCGGACGCTTAACCGACTAAGCCACCCAGGCGCCCCAATGCACTTCAATTTTAAGGAGACCTAAAAGATCGAAGTGAAAAAAAAAACAAAGGTAAAAAAAAAAAAAAAAAAAAAAAAAAAAAAAAAAAAAAAAAAACATATTTGAGAAAAAAAAAAAAAAAAAAAAACTTTAAGTCAAAGCTTGTAACAAGAAAAAAAAACTTTAACGAGAGATAAGGAAGGTCGTATTTTAAATATAGGTATCAGTCATCAAGGGTATATGCCAATCATAAATATACCTGAATTCAACATCAGAGTACCTAAATATATTTTTTAAAATACAAATAGTTATGAAGAGAGAAATAGACCTCAATACAATCATGGTAGAAGATTTGATGGCCTCACTTTAAAAATAGATAAATTAGCCTAAAAATTAGAATGGGAATTTGTTTGCACTATACTTTAGAACAAATGGACCTAACCGATAGAGAACATTTCTACCAACAGCTGATACATAATCTTCTCAGGTGAACAGAGAACATTATCCACGCTAATGGATGCAAAGTATGTTTTCTGACCAGTTATATGAAACTAGAAATTAACAGGAGAAAGGCTGGAAAATTCACAAATATGTGGAAATTAAACACATTATTGAACAAGCAGTGAGGCAAAGAGAAAAATCAAGACTAATTAAAAAATACCTTGAGACAAAAGAAAATAGAAACACAACACACTATAACTTAGGGGATGCAGGAAAAACATTTCTATAAGGGAAATTTAGAGAGATAAAGATCTCAAATAGACAACCTGAACACTTTAAGGAGCTCAAAAAAGAACAAGATAAGCCCAAAGTTAATAGAAAGAAAGAAATAACAAAATCAGAGCAGAAATAAATAAGGACCGGAAAAATAATAGAATACAGAGTTGTGAAAAGATAAAATTGACAGACTTTTAGCTAGACTTAATAAAAAGAAAGAAGGGAAACTAGGATCCAGAAATAAAAGAGGAGATATTACAACTGACACACCACAAATACAAAAGATCATGAGAGATTACCATCAGCAATTAAAGGCTAACAAATATATAACCTATGAAGATTAAGTCATTAAGAAATCGAAAATCTGAAGAGATCAGTAAGGAGACTAATGCAGTAATCAAACACCTCTCAACAATGAAAGCTGAGGACCTGATAGTTTCTTAGGTGCATTCCTCTAATAGTTGAAGAATTACCACCAACCATTTAAATTCTTAGAAAATGCATTTAGGAGTCTTCTCTATTTCTTAGTGTTTTTGAGGCCAGCATTTCCCTGAGTCCAAAGCCAAATAAGGACACTACAAGAAACTATAGACCAATATCCTTACTAAATATAAATGCAAAAATGTTAACAAAATAGTATCAAATAAAACTTAATAGCACGCTGAAAGGATTATATCCCACAATAGAGTAGGATTTATCCCTGGGATGCAAAGATGACTCAGCACATGCAAATCAATAAATATGATCAACATCCTTTCATAATAACAATGCTAAACATGTTGGGTGTAGAAGGAACATAACACCATCAAGACCATAAAAGACAAGTCCACAGCTAACATACTCACATGAAAATTTGAAAGCTTGTCTTCTAAGATCATGAACAAGACAAGGATATTCATTCTCATCATTCCTATTCAACACAGTACTGAACATCCTAGCAAGAATATCTAGGCAAGAGAAAGAAATTAGAATGAGAGAAGTAAAATTGTTTCTATTTGCAGATGTCATGATCTTATATACGGAAAAGTCTAAAGACTCCACTGAAAATTGTTAGAATTAAACAATGTATTCAGTAAAGTTTCAGGATATAAAACGTATAGAAAGCAGTTCCATTTCTATACTCTAACAACAAAATATCAGAAGAAAACAAGAACAGTCTCTTTCACAACTTCATCATAAACAGAAAAAAAATACACAACCAAGGGAATGAAAGATCTGTATACTTGAAAAAAATTTTTGATGAAAGAAATTGACAAAGATACAAATGAATATCCCATGTTCCTGGATAGAAAGAACTAATGTTAAAATGTCCACTCCCCAAATCCATTTATAGATTGAATAGAATTCCTAACTAAATTCTAATGACACATTTTCACAGAAATATTTTTTCAAGTTCTAAAATTTGTATGGAACCATAAATCACCCTGAATAGCCAAAGAAATCCTAAGAAAAAACAAAGCTGGAGTCATCACACTTCCTGTTTTCAAAGTCATATAAATAAACACATAGACCCCAGGAAACATATTTCTCTCAATAAATAAAACATAAATAAACCCTTGTGTACATAGTCAACTCAAATTTAACAAGACACTCAAGAATAATCACTGGGGCAAGAATAGTCTTTTCCATAAATGGTGTTTGGAAAATTAAATAATTACCAGTCACAAAAATTAACTTGAGACAGATTCAAGGTTTAAGTCTAAGACCTGCAACTGTGAAGCTCCTAGAAGAAAGCAAAAGAAAAATTCCTTGAGACTATCTTAGCAATGATTTTTTTTAATGTGATGCCAAAAACATAATCAAGAAAAGCTTAGTTTAGTTTGACAAATGGAAAAAGTGTACAGCAAAAACCAAAAATAAATGAAAAACACAATAAGGGGTGCCTGGGTGACTCAGTTCGTTAAACATGACTTTGGTTTAGGTCATGACCTCACGGTTCATGGGCTTGAGCCCCATGTCAGGCTCTGTGCTGACAGCTGGGAGCCTGGAGCCTGCTTCTGATTTAAGCATATCCCCTTCTCTCTTCCTCTCTCCCCCACTCATGTTCTCTCTCTCTCTCTCTCTCTCTCTCTCAAAAATAAACATTAAAAGCATAGTAATTAAAAGGTAACTGATGAATGGGAGAAAATATTTGCAATCATCTATCGAATAAGGGGTAAATATCCAAAATATATAAGGAACTCACACAGCTCAATAGCCAAAAAACAAAAAAGCTGATTTAAAAATGAAAAGAGCTGAGAAGATATTTTCCCAGAGAAAACACACCAATGGCCAACAAGTACATGAAAAGTGATGCTCAACATCACTAATCATCAGGGAAGGGCAAGTCAAAACCATAATGAGAAATCACATCATACCTGTTGGAATGGCTTTATCAGAAACACATTAGTTAAGAAGTGTTGGCAAGAAATGTGGAAGAAAGGGAATTCTGTGCACTGTTAGAATGCAAATTTATCCAGCCTCTATGGAAACTAGAATGGGTTTGTCAAAAAAATTAAAAATAGAACTCTGTAATCCAGCAGTTCCACTTCTGGGTGTACATCATAAGGAAATGAAATCAGTATCTTAAAAAGATACCTGTATCTCCATGTTCATCAAAACATTACTCTCAACAGTTAAGATATGGTAAGGATCTAAGTGTCCATTGATGGACATTCATTGATGAATAAAGAAAATGTGGTATGTCTATGTCTATTTTCTCTCTCATATATATACATTTTCTCTCTCTTATATATACATATATTAAGCACATACATACATATACATGTATAATATGAATATTATTCACCTATAATTCTGCTATTTGTGACAACAGGGGTGGAAAATGAGGACATGATGCTAAGTGAAGTAAGTCAGACAAATGAAGACAAATACTATAAGATCTATTTTATGTGGAATTTTAAATAGTTTAAATGTTTGCATTAAAATTTTAAATATCCAAACTCCTAGAAACAGAGATTGGAATGATGGTGGCCAGGGGCTGGATGTGTAGGGAAGAGGGAGGACAAGTTTGTTAAAGGTATAAACTTCCAGTTATGAGGAAGTTCCTTGAACTGAATGTATAGGATGGAGAGTACAGTGAATATATGTGTTTGAATGTTGCTAAGAGAGTAGAGCTTTAGTCTCACCACAAAGAAATGATAATTATAGAAGGTAATGGAAGTCTTAGTTAACCCTAGTGTGGTAATCATTTTGCAATTTATAAATGTATCAAAACATCACATTGTACATATTTAATTTTTACAATGTTATGTCCATTATATATTAATAAAGTAGGAAAAAACAATTAGAAGTAACTTTCATACACTTATTACTATCTATACATGTTTGTTTACTCTGCTAAGTCTCTAGCAACAACACTACTGCTTAACAGCAAGCAAACACTGTATTCTAATTTTTCTAACAAAAGGAACCTGGGCTCCTTAAAGAAATGATAATGCAGGGAATTTGTAAGACGAGCCTCAAATATCTTTTAGTGTTAGAAACTAATGAAGGACTTTAAAAAAAAAAAACTGATGGGGCGCCTGGGTGGCTCAGGTCATGATCTCACCATTTGTGGGTTTGAGCCCCACGTCAGGCTCTGTGTTGACAGCTAGCTCAGAGAGCCTGGCACCTCCTTCAGATTCTGTATCTCCCTTCCTCTCAGGAATAAATAAAACATTAAAAATAAATAATAAATGAAAAAACTAAAATATGTTAAAGGGACATAAGAGCCAACTGATAGAATTCTCAATGGTCAAAAATGAAAATTAAGCAACACAAAATAATATTTTATTACAACCCAAGCTTAAAAATTAATATCCTTTAGTCCATACTGATTAAGTAAATAAATTATAGATAGGTAATAATAGACAAATATTCTGAGCAAGAGAATTCCAATTAATGCATATAGTGGAGCATAATTCCCAACCCTTAAAACTGGGCTATGCATAATGACCTCTTTCAAAATAATACAATATTGGGACACCTGGGTGGCTCAATCTGTTGGGCATCTGACTTCAACTCAGGTCATGATCTCACAGTTTGTGAGTTCAAGCCCCGCACTGGGCTCTATGCTGACAGCTAGCTCAGAACCTGGAGCCTGTTTCAGATTCTGTGTCTCCCTCTCTCTCTGGCCCTCCCCTGCTCATGCTGTCTCTCTCTCTCTCTCTCTCTCTCAGAAATAAATAAAACATTAAAAATAATAATAATACAATACGGAAGGAGGGACAAATGTGTAAAAACCTGACAAACAGGATCAAACTATGTGATCAAACTTAACATCCATCATGACAAGTTGTGTTGATAACATGCATCCATTAATATGATGTGAACTCTATTTTACCACTTTACTGATATGTTCTCCTTTCCAAAAACCCTCCGTCCATGTCTGAGCATAGTAACAACATGAGAAAATTCCTAGTTGATGGAAACTACATAAAATACCTGATAGGTGGGGCTTCTGGGTGGCTCTGTCGGTAAAGTATCCAACTCTTGGTTTTGGCTCAGGTCGTGATCTCATAGTTATGAGATTGAGCCCTGTGTCAGGCTCCATGCTGATAGCACAGAACCTACCTGGGATTCTCTTTCCCTCTCTCGTTCTCTGCCTCTCCCCTACCTCTCCCCTGTTCGTGCTCTCTTTCTCTCAAAATAAACTTTTAAAAATTAAAGAAAACAATAAAATAAAATACCTGACCAGTACTGCTGAGAACTAACACAGTGGGTAAAAACTAAGGCATTTAAGATAAGATAGGGATTTAGTTGCTGATTGTGTTTATATACTGGTTCATCAGGTGTGGCAAGTATCCATAGTAGCGTAAGATCTTAACAGCAGGGAAAACCAGGCATGGAGAATATAAAAACTATTAATTTTGCACCCTTTCTGTTCCTCTAAAACTATTTTTGTAAAGATATTTAAGAATAATTATGTAGTGAGAAAACAAACACTACGAATAAAAGTCTAGGACAATGTAATCAAATTCCTGTTTGGGTTTTTCCTTGGAAAAATATGGTTTGTATAATGTGACCAATATTTTCTGTCAGTAAGATGTCTATATCTAAACATTCATTCTTATAGGTCTAGGGGTAAAGAGTGACACATAATCACACACTGATCATCATAGTATGGAAATGGTAGTGATATAAATACACAGAGTGTACTATATGGATACCCATATGAGAGTCCATAAAACTCCAGGAAAAGTTAACCCATGAATGATCCTTTAAATGATACATCAGACTTAACCACATGTAGAAAAGAGAAGTAGATATGCATTTTAAATAGCATTTTCAAATGTAAAATCATAAGAATCACAAAGTTATGTGTGGGAAGCCTAAACACTATAGACTGGATGGGAAATGGGTGAAAGAGGCAATACAGAGCAGGCAGCGTCTTGTGTCATCTGGGAATAAGTCTTGTTCATTTGTTCACTCTTATCCCAGAGAAGCCATGGATACATTCCCATGAGAACAACCCAGATACTAATCCTCTCTGTCTTCCCAGTTCTCCCTTTCAAGATACCAGCACTTTCCAATTTTTGCCCATGAGATTGGAGATTTACAGCAATGAGAGCTGAGATTTCTACTCTATGGTTGAAGGCTTCCTCACTCTTAAAAGTGACAGTCACAAAGAAATGATCTCTTCTGCTTTTGAACATTCCAAGTGATGTCTGTCATTATTGTAACCTTTTTGCAGCTATGAGAAGGTTAAACCTGGTGTCCATACAAACATCCTAGAGTAATAGAGTAAAAACCAGAGAGAATCGGTGTTTTGATGATGCCGCTAGGCCACTAAAGTAATGAAAGTAATGATGTACAGAGCCCTAGAAGTTCTTGTTAGTGAGACAATAAATTTGACTCTTAATCCAATTAAGTTTCCAAATCATGCCCCTAAATTTGTGATTATGTCTTTCCCATCAGAATTGTAAGATCAACAAATGATGCATGTAAATGAAAGAGTAACTAAGTGAATGAATGAATATCTTAATACAGGTTAAATTCCCTGAGACTTACTGAATACAGTTTAATGGAATAAGATGAAGCTGAAAATAAAGACAGGTATCAGAGCACAAAAGCTGTAATATGCCTTATGAAGAACCTTAAGCTTTATGTCAGTACTAATCCCATGAAAAGATAATAGATATTGCATAAAAAACAATCCTTAGGTAAACAAGCATTATAATTTCATTAACTGGGTTTCTTTTTTTCCATGAATTACTATATGAGACAGATATATTAAAATGAATACTATAGAAGATGTAGTTTTCTTATTTTTAAAATTTGTTAATGTCTTATTTATTTCTAAGAGAGAAGGAGAGACAGCATGTGCAGGGGAGGGTCAGAGAGAGAGTGGGAGATACAGAATCTGAAACAGGCTCCAGGCTCTGAGCTAGCTGTCAGCAAAGAGCCCGACACGAGGCTTGAACCCATGAACCATGAGATCGTGACCTGAGATGAAGTTGGACGCTTAACTGACTGAGCCACCCAGGTGCCCCAGAAGATGTAGTTTTCTATCTTAAGTTTAGTGCTCTTTGAAATGCTTTCTGGGAGTTCTGGTCCAATGGCAACACAGAAAGACCCTGAACTCACTTCCTCCACAGACATACCACAAGTACATGTGTACATAGAGAAATTCCTCCTGAAGAACTGAGGTCTTACTGAACAGCTTCTGCACACACAGAATGACAAAAAAAAAAAAAAAAAAAAAAATGGAGACATGGTAACAGGGAATTGTCAACCCCACCCCTGTGAACGCAATGGGGAGGAATACAACCTACAGACCATGAGCAGATTCCTCTGCCCTGGGCCAGAGACAAAAAACTAAGGTTTAAAAAGGGCATCTAGTATGTTAAAACAAGTCCTAGAAACCTGCCAGATTGTGGGAAAATGGCTGGAACTCTTTCTAGTGCAAGAGGCCAGGGAACACCAGTTTATACTACCCCACCACAGGAGTAGGGTTCCAGGATCCATCACCAGCCTGCCACCTCTGTGAGCCCCAGGCCCGTCCCAGACATTCTGGGGCATAGAAGGAAAAAAAAGAAAGAAAAGAAAACTTTGGTTTAAAAGGACAACTAGAATATAAAGATATGAGCCCTAGAACCCTGACAAATGGTAGGCTCGTTGCTGGAACTCTCTGAGTCAAAGGTTCCCATGAGCTCCATGGTTTATGTTCCCCCTCCACCTTCATAGCATGCCTGGGAGCAGGGTCCAGACACTGTAGCAAACCTACGACCTCACTCAGCGCCAGGCCTCTAGCCCAGCCTGCTCCAGCCAATCAATGCAGCTCCACTGTGGTGCACACTGTTCACCCGGGTCAGCATTCATTACAGCTCCAGCCAGTGTCCCAGGATGCTTTGTCTCTGTGTAAGCTTGCGACACCCCATTACAATCAACTTTGACTCAAAAGGACTTGCTAGGGCACCCCTAACTCAGAGCACTTGGGGACCTCTTGGCTTACATCTGCTTTGTTTCTATCACTCCATCAGGTGCCAACTGCATAGGCATTCCCTGGTCCCCTGGCCCACACCCTGCATTGGCTTGAGCCACCCTGCCAGGGTACCCCCTCTGCTGAGCATCCAGGGACACCCTGGCTTTCTCTTACTAAAACTTCAGTTGTCTTGTCTTCTGTGTGGAGAAAACTAGGGCGCCCTCACCCCAAGCCTGCACCGCACCTCAGTTCTAGCAGCACCCCCAGGGTGCCCCCTGTGTGGAACACCACAAGAATCTGAGGCCCATGCCCCTCCCCAGGTCTAGCCCCTGCACAAAGTGGGACCTGCACTGAGGGCCCCAGGAAACCCTGGTTTGCACCCACTTTAGCTGTAGCTGCCCCGACAGCAGCCTTGAGACAACACCCCCACCACCACACACAGCTTTTAGTTACATGAGCTTTGGCTGCTCTGCCAGAGTGCTCACTGCATGGAGAGCCCTTAGACCCCTCCCACCTATGCCCTCTTCAGTTCCAGACATCTCACGAGGCCAGGCCCAGCACATGGCTCTGGAACGCCCAGGCAACACCAGACACAGTTCCAGCCTTCACCCCAAGTCACCAGGCACACACAGCCTATACAGAGGATGACTATAGGCAAAACCATTCCTTCAAGTTTCAGAGAAGTAAAGGGTCTGTCAAATTCATAAAAACAAACACAGAAAAGTCAAGCAAACTGAGTGACCATTAACTTGATACAGACTGCTATATATACTTAGGATGTCATGTATGAACCTTGTAACCACAAACCACAAACCTCTGATACACAAAACATAGAAAGAAAGCCAAGCATAGCAATACTAGAAAGTATTCAATTTCAGGAAAGAGACCAAGAGAAGAAGTAAAAAACAGGTAAGAACTACAAAACTACCAGAAAACAATTACCAAGATGGCAGGAGTACATACCTATCAATAATTACTTTAAATATAAATGGTCTAGGGGCACCTGGGTGGCTTAGTCGGTTAAGCGGCCGACTTTCGCTTAGGTCATGATCTCGCGGTTCATGGGTTCGAGCCCCGCGTCGAGCTCTGTGCTGACTGCCAGCTCAGAGCCTGAAGCCTGTTTCAGTCTGTGACTCCCTCTCTCTCTGACCCTCCCCTGCTCATGCTGTCTCTCTCTCTCTCTCCTAGAAATAAATAAAACATTAAAAATTTAAAAAAAAAACTTGCTAAATATAAATGGTCTAAATGCTCCAATAAAAAAATATAGGGTGGTAAAGTGTATTAAAAAACAAGACCCATCTGTATGTGGCCTACAGGAGACTCATTTCAGACCTAAGACCCACATAGGCTTAAAGCACATTCTCTGTGTCTCACTCAAATTTAAATAAATAAGTAAATATAATAAAGACTATAAGAGATAAAAGAAGGGTATTATATAATGATAAACTGATCAGTAAAACAAGAGGATCTAAAATTGTAATTCGTATGCACCCAACACTGTAGCACCTCCATACATAAACCAAATACTAACAGATAAAAAGGAAGAAATTGACAGGTACATGATGAGAGTGGTGGACTGTAACACCTTACTTCCATCAATGGATAGATCATGTAGGCAGAAAATCATTAAGAAAACCGTATCCTCTAATGACACAGTAGACCAGATGACTTAAGAGATACATACAGAACACTCCACACCAAATAACAGAATACACATTGTTTTCAAATGCACATGGAACATTCTTTAGGATAGATCACACATTAGATCCCACAACAAGTCTCCATATATTTAAAGAGATGAAATCCTATTATCCATCTTTTCTGACAATGAGGGTATAGAACTTGGAAACAATTACAAAGAAAAAAATGAAAAAACAAAAGTAAATGGAGGCTAGACAATATGCTTCTAAGAAACCAATGGATCAATGAAAAAATAGAGGTAATTTAAAAATACATGGAGATGAATGAAAATGAAAACTCAGTGGTTCAAAATCTGGGAGAGCAAAAACATTTCTATCAGAAAAACTTAAGAAAAAAGCCTACCTCAAAAATAAGAAATATATCAAATAATTTACACTTATATCTAAAGAAACTAGAAAAAGAAAAAAACTTCAATGTTAGTAGAAGGAAAGAAATAATAAAGACCAGAACAGAAATAAATGAAGTTGAGATTTAAAAAAAAACCAGGAGCCTAGAATTAGAAAAGATCTAATGGAAAGCTGGTTCTTTGAAAAGAAAACAAAGTTGATAAAACTTTAGCCAGACTCATAAGACAAAGAGGACTCAAATAATATCAGAACGGAAAGAGGAGTAACAGCTGATACCACAGAAATACACAAGAATTACAATACGATGAAAAATTACATCCCAACAAATTTGACAACTTAGAAAAAATCTGGATCAATTCCTAGATACAGACTCAAGGTTGCAACTTAATCAGAAAGAGAAAATCTGAACAGACCAATTACTAATAATGAAATTTAAATAATCAAGGATTTCCCAATAAACAAAGGTAAAGGATGAGATGTATTCACAGATCAATTCTACCCAATATACAAAGTGTTTGTACTATGGCACCTGGGTGGCTTAGTTGGTTAAGCATCCCACATCAGGATCTCATGGTCTGTGGGTTCGAGCCCTGCATAGCTCAGAGCCTGGAGCCTGCTTCGGATTCTATTTCTCTATCTCCCTCCTTCTCATCCTCTCCCTCTCTGCCCCTCCCCTGCTAGCACTCTCTCTCTCTCTCTCTAAAATAAACATTAAAAATAATAATTTATAAAATAAAGTGTTTTATTATTTAGTTTCAAGAGAATAAGTATAAAGAGGAAAAGATTTCCAGGGAAGATGACAGCGTAGAAGGATTCTAGACTCACTTGTCCCAAGGATATAACTAGAGAACACCCAAAACAATGCAAATAACTCAGAAAACAACCTGAAAACTGGCAGAATAAATTCCACAACTAATTGTAGAGAAGAGGCCACATAGGAAAAGGGTAGGAAGGGCAGAGACATGAAGGATGCAGAACTAGCCCTGGTGGTGGGACGGGAATACCATGGGTATGGAAAGTGGAAAGAAACATACCCCCACACTGGGGCCATTTGCAGAGGAAAGATGGATCCCCATTAACATGTAGCTTTGAAAAAAAAAGAACAGAGAGGCCAAATTTTATCAATTCTTGTAACCAGCAGAACTTAAACCCTGAAATTTAAAAAAAAAAAAAAAAAAATGGGTTTGGCTCTGGGAGAGTCAGGAGGGCTAGATGAAACTAAAGTCATCTTGAGAAATAAGAACAAAACTGGAGGTATCACAATTCCAGGATTCAAAATAAATACAATACTGTAATAATCAAAACAGTATGGTACTAGAAGAAAAAATAAACACATAATTCAATGGAACAGAATAAGAAGCTCAGAAATAAACCCATGCTTCTATGGTCCATTAATCTATGACAAAGGAGGCAAGAATATACAATGGGGAAAAGATAGTTTCTTCATCAAATGGTGCTGAAAAAACTGGGCAGATATGTGCCAAAGAATGAAATTGGACCATATGCAAGAATAAACTCAGAATGGAATAAAAACCTAAACATGAGATCTGAAACCTTAAAACTCCTAGAAGAAAATATAGAGAAATTTCTTTGATGTCAGCCTTACCAACATTTTTCTAGATGTCCCCAGGGGCAAGGAAAACAAACACAAAAATAAATTAATGGGACTACATGAAAATAAAAGCTTTGGGTCAGTAAAGGAAACCATCAACAAAACAAAAAGGCAACTTACTGAATAGGAGAAGATATTTGCCAAGTATGTGTTCAATAAGCTATTAATATCCAAAATCCATAAAGAACTTACACAATTCAACCCCAAACAAAAACAAAGCAAAAAATAAACAAAATCAGTCTATTAGAAGATGAGCAGAGGACCTGGATAGACTTCCACATACCAACAATAAAAGTTGCTCAGCATCACTAATCATCAGAGAAATGCAAATCAAAACCAAATGAGGTATCACTTTAAACTTGTCAGAATCAAAAAGACATGATAATAACAAGTGTTGGTGAGGGTGTAGAGAAAAGAGCCCTCCTGCACTGTTTAGGGATAATTTAGTGGAGGGGGGAGGATGGAGAGAGAGTGTGAAAGCATGAGACAGAAAGAGAGAGAGAGAGAGAGAGAGAGAGGCAGAGGCAGAAGGAGAGAAAGAGAATCGGTCCACACTCAGCATGGAGCCCAAAGCAGGGCTTGATCTTACGACTGTGGGATAATGACCTGAGCATAAATCAAGAGTTGGATGCATAACTGACTGAGCCACCCAGGAGCTCCCTGTTGGTAGAAATTTAAAAATTAAAAATAGAGGGGCACCTGGGTGGCTCAGTCGGTTAAGCATCCAACTTTAGCTCAGGTCATGATCTCGCAGTTTGTGGGTTCGAGCCCCATGTCGGGCTCTGTGCTGACAGCTAGCTCAGAGCCTGGAGCCTGCTTCAGATTCTGTCTCCCTCTCTCTGACCCTCCCCTGCTCACACAGTCTCTCTCTCTCTCAGAATAAATAAAAACATTTAAAAAATGTAAAAACAGAAATACCACAGGATCCTGTAATTACTGGACATTTACCCAAAGAACATGAAACATTAATTTGAAAAAATACATGCATCATTATGTTTACAGTGACATTATTTACAATACGGGAGGAATCTAAGTGTCCATTGATAGATGAATGGATAAAGAAGATATATCCACATACACACAATGGAATATTACTTAGCCATAAAAGGATAAAGTCTTATCTTTTGCAACAATGTGGATGGATCTAGAAAGTATTGCACTAAGTGATATAAGTCACAGAAAGACAAATATATATGATTTCACTCATATGTAGTATCTATAAAACAAAACATATAAAGAAATAAAAAGCAGAAATAGACCCAAAAATACAGAAAATAAACTGATGTTTGCCCTAGGGGAGAGGTTGGGGGGACAGGAAAATGGGTGAAGGGGAGTTGGAGATACAGTCTTCCGGTTATAAAATGAGTAAGTCTCAGGGATGAAAAGTGCAGTAGAGGGAACATATTTAATGACACTGTAATAGTGTTAGATGGTGACAGATGGGAGTCACACTTGTGGTGAGCATTGCACAACACGCAGAGTTGTCAAATTACTATGTTGTCTATCTGAAACTAATAAAACATTGTCAACTTTAATAAAAATAAATAAAAGGAATTTTGGAAAACATCAATCTAAACAAAGCAATACACTGATGAGGTATTTTTAAAGTTTTATTTTTAAGTAATCTCTACACCCAATGCGACGCTTAAACTCACAAGCCAGAGATCAAGAGTCACATGCTCTGTTGAGTGAGCCAGCCAGGCGCCCCTGTACTGAGGAACTTATAAATGAAAACATAATCATCTTTGTATTTCTAATTTTTAACTGCAACAGCAATACTGAAGATGAATTTTGGAGAAACAGATCTGTGGCAGAAAGATCATTTAGGAATCTCTTGCAGTGGTCCAAGAGGAAAATTACATAAACCTTAAAATGATACTAGATATGAAGGATCAGGAATACAGTTGAGGCCTACTTATTAATAATCAGTAATTAATAGGATGTGTTCAAGTATGTACTCTTGGATACAGTTTTAGAAGAAAATTAACAACTTGGAATGATATTGGTGCTCTCACAGAAGACATGAGGAAGTTGGATTACCTGTCTCATTAAAAATTAAACACATTAAAAAAAAAAAATGGCGGTTGAGAACACAGCCCAAGACTATCACGGGATCAATCTAGCTAGCTTGCTGTTGGTGGCACCATACCATTCCTAGCATCTCATAACTACTACTTTGGGTTCTACTCCACCTGAGTCCTAACACCTAAGACCTTGTCATTTGGTAGGAGAAGGGAGCTAACTCCAAGGGTTTCCTCTGGATCCATCCTACCATTACAGCCTCAGGGACTCAAGCCAGGGATTCTGTCAAATTTGTGGCACAGATCTCTCTCATCAGAAACTGGACAGGTAACTAGTAGGTAAGTCAAAAGTTCCACAGAACCTTCCATGAGCAGATATGGATTAAGTTTCACTAATCCTATGACTGATAAGACCATCATAGTGTTCTATAGGGACTTTCGAGCTCTCTAGAAATTACTGTTTCCTTGAAGCTTCCAACTCTTGAGGTCTAGGTTTTCTGTCTAACCTTACAAACAGCCATAATGAATGACCCAATGGTTATTTTCAAAGTTCTAGAAAAAATATTGCTATTACCTATTTAAGATAAGCTTTCTCAAGAGCACACACTTTCCTAGTCACACAAGGACCATTGGGTCTATGAATGGAATTACATCTGGAAATTGGATGAGAGGCCATGACTTTCCACTTTCTATGGCTTATGTCAGGGTTCTGTCTACTAAAGAGGATTTGTATATATTTAATTCTTATGGACTCCATGATTGTTTATCATCTACAAGTTTTTCTGATGGTCAAAACCATTCTGATTGCTCCTCTGGCCCTAACAGTAACAGGAGCCCACTCTACTCCTAATACTCGAAGAAGCTTCTTGATTTCTGCAACCATCGATGCCAGCAAGCCATTGAAACTGCAAAATATTCCATTAGTATATCCTGATGACAGAAACAAGCAACAGGAACACATTTTAAGGAGCTGGCATTCCTCTCCATAGTGTATTTATTAGGGAGTTAGTAAAAGAGAATTCTCTTCTTACCAGTTGTGGTGAGCAGGTACCATATCATTATGCAATTTCATCTTAAATTATTTTAGGAGTCCTCCCTCTATATTGAATGGGGTAATTAGGAGCATTTACCATGGGCCATATTTGAGTCCAAGTACAGCAAGTTCCATCTACACAATTAAGAAAATTCATCTTTAAATTCAAGACCTCTTACAGTGAATATCAATATTTCTGTCTGAAGACTTTTCTAGCTGCAGGGCATCGATAATTAATGTCCCAGAAATAGCTCTCAACCAGTAATGGGCAATCAGGCACCTGCATACAATATACCAGATTCCTTGCATCTGGGCTAGGAGCATTGTGACATGGACTATAGTACCCACAGTTGTTTATATTGTTAACCTGCTCAGTTACTCATCTGTCACACTGGAAATGCAAGCCAATCTATTACGGAAAAAAATAGTTTAAAATTATAAAGATTTGAAATTAAAGATTAAGAACAGATTTATTGGAATATAATATAATCTGGTAGTTAGAAAACTCTCTAGAATCTCAAAATATTATGATAGAATAGAATGGAATAATAATAATAAATACATTTAGCATGGTTGTAATTTACAAGATAAAATATAAATTATGTCAAAAATCAAATGTACTGTTGCAAAAATAAAATGTGGTAATAAGTAGAGTTTCACTCAAAGTACATTCAACAATAGTAATAAATTTTTTATTACCCCCAAACTGAAAACTACAAAACGTCACAAGGATGAATTTAAATTTAACAGAGAAACACCATGTTTGCAGATTGGAAGATTCAATATTGTTAAGATGGCATTTAATCCTGGCGAAGCCATGAGTATCAACCTCTCTGATCCAACTTTATGAACCGTAATTGATCCCGGGCCATAGCTGTGTGCTCTGCAACCCTTTATGCACTTGTACTATGGCCATGCATCTTGCAGCTTATTCACAGCCAGTGACTGAGCACAGCAGAGAAGCTAAGGCTGGATTATTCCTAGTAGTCCAAGAATGCTTTTATGAATTAATGTTACTCAAACACTCAACAGATGGCTTCCAAACTTCCCTCAGAACTGCCCAAAGTTGGTGCGTCTGGGTGGCTCAGTCAGTTAAATATCTGACTTCAGCTAGGGTGGCGATCTCACAGTTCATGAGTTCAAGCCCTGCATTAGGCTCTGTGCTGAAAGCTCGGAGCCTGGAGCCTTCCTGTGGCTTCAAGCCCCACATCGAGATCTGTGCTGACAGCTCCGAGCCTAGAGCCTGCTTGGGATTCTGTGTCTCCTTCTCTCTCTGCCCCTCTCCTGCTCACACTCCTCCTCTCAAAAATAAAAAAAAAAAAAACATTTTAAAAATAAGAAAAAAAGAACTACCCAAAGTCTAAGATGCTTCTTCCATTCATGTTTTTTTCTTCTTTCTCTCTCTACTTCATTTGGCATCATTCTTGCATCTTGATCTGATGGCTCACCCAATATTTCCCATCTCCCTCTTGATTTTTTCCTCACAAGCTTTTTTCTTGATATACTTCTTACATGTATAATATTCTTTTGCTCTCTGTTTCTCAGAACTTAGACTAATAAACTCCCTAATTTATCCATACATTTAATATGATCCCAACTAAACTCTTGAGTTTTTACAATTTAAATTCATAAACTTGTTCTAAAATTAAAATTAAAATGCAAAAGCAATGACAAACTAGAACAGTATTTAAAAAGAACAATTTGAGTGACTTAAACTACTTGATTTCAAGAATTACTCTAGAGGTACAATAATCAAGACAGTGTGGTATTAATATAAGGATAAATATTATAGATAGGTGTACTCAGTTAGAGAGCCCAAAAATAAACTCACACATATTCAATCAATTTTTACCAAAGGTGCCAAGGCAATTCAATGGGGTTAAAGATAGCCTTTTCAACAAATAATGCTATAACATATGTAGGAGGGAAAAAAGGACTTTAATTCTTCCCTCACACCATATGTAAAAATTAACTTTAGGTGAGGGGTGCCTAGCTGGCTCAGTCGGTTAAACATCTGACTTTGGCTCAAGTCATCATCCAATGGGTTTGTGAGTTTGAGCCCCAGATTGGCTCTCTGCTGTCGGTGCGGAGCCTGCTTAAGATCCCCAGTCTCCCTCTCTCTCTGCCCCACCCTCACTCTCAAAAATAAACAAATTTAAAAAGATAATAATTAACTTTAAATACATCAGAGAACTAAACATAAAAGCAAATACTGTTAAAACAAAGTAAATATTAGAAGAAAGTTGTGTGACATTTACCAGGCAAATTTTTTAAATAAGACAATGCAAAAAGCATAAACTATAAAATAAAAACTTATTAAAAATTAGATTAAATCACAATTAAAATTATCTGCTCTTCAAAGGAAATGCTTAAAAATGTGTGAAAAAGATGACCTTTTTCCACTGTTGTTACTGTGGAAATGCATACTGGTTCAGCCACTATGGAAATGAGGATGGAAGGTACACAAAAAATTTAAGTTAGAATCAACATATGACCCAAAAATCCCACTTCTGGCTATCTATCCAAAGAAAATCGAAACATGATATTAAAAAAAAGATAAATGAACAGTCAAGCTATAAACAGAAAATATTTCCAAATTATATATTTTGCAAATGACGGGTCCAGGATATATAATAAACTCTTGTAATTCACCAATAAGAGGCCAAATAGCCTCCTTCAAAAAATATGGGTAAATTTTTTAATAGTTATTTTATTAAATAAGAGAGAAAAGATGAATAGCGAATAAAGCACACTCAAATATACTCAATATCACTACTGGGTGACTGAATATATAAAAAATACCCACCAAGCCAGATATAAAAAGTAGAACTCTGATCCACTATCTGCATAAACAAGTCCAGAAGCCAAATCACAGTTTCTTTAACAGTCAGTCCAAAGGATCAGGATTTAATTAGTAACTGCCAGCTTCCCGAATTTTTGCCTCCATTTCCAACTTACAATCAACAGAGAAAGCCGAACACTCTTTCCTAATCAATCACGTATAATATTCTGCCAAATATGCCATCTCTAGCTTCCCCATGCCAACAAACTCCAATCAGTGACTACCTGAAGCCTTTCTTCTCTTCCACCTCCATCTGCCCTGAGTGTCTGCCAAATTCAAGTAATGGTGGCTTATGCCCTTGCTATAGCAAGCCCTGAATACACAACCTTTGCTTATCCACATTTGGGTGGTCCTTATTTATTTCTACATGAGTCATTGGGGAAATACAAATTAGTAACATGAGATGCTAACACACACACACACACACACACACACACACACACGTAAGGTTAAATGGCTGACAATTCCAAGTGTTAGAATACAGAACAGTGGTTCTCAACAGGAGGTGATTTTTGCCCCCAGGGAACATGTGGCAATATCTAGTTTGGGTTATCACAGCTGAGGGATAGTATGCTACCAGGATCAACTGTAGTTGGTGGCCAGGATGCTATTAAACATCTAAAATGCATAGGGAAATCCCCCCAAACAAATAATTATTCAGCCCAAAATGTCCATAGTGCTTCTGTTGAGAAATCTTGATGTAGAGCAAACGGAACCTTCATATATCTATGTATATGTCATATGACCCAGCAATCTAGCTTATAAATATTTACCCAAGAAAAATGAAAACATCTGTTCAAACACTCATAGAAGAATATTTGTAGCAGCATTATTTGCAATAATCAGTAAACTGGAAACAACCACAAGATGAACAGATAAACAAAATTTTCTATCTTTCCTATGGAATTCTACTCAGCAATGAAAAGGAACAAAATGTTAATATATCCACACCATGGTGAATCTTAGAATCAAAACATTACACTAAGTAAAACCAATCAACACAAAAAACTTATAGTATCTGATCCAATTTATATAAAATTCTAGAAAAAGCACAACTATAGTGATAGAACTTAGATCAATAGTTGCCTGAGACCGAGGTTAGGAAAGTACAAGAATGCAAAAGGGGCAGATACCTTAGACGGTAATATAATTTTTCTGTATTTTCATGTGTGGTTTTTGTTACTGTACAGAATCACCAAAATTTATCAAACTGTTAGGTAGAAGGAACATATGATCAGTGGAAGAAATGCTCCGAGGCAGAGTCCCAAGCCCTTGAAGAGGAATTATAGAGACATGAACAGGAGGCAAGGACAGTGATAAATAGGTTACACATTAGAAGCCAACAGCTCAACATCCTGACCCTGTGGCTTTCAAGACCTTGAGGATAACAAACCAAGAGCCACAGATGGAGAACATGCACTCTCCTCTTCCACCTGTGCCCCACGGAAACCCCTAGACTCATAATAATGCGTGTAACATTGCAGTTACAACCCCCCATGGAGAAAGGCTGCCTTGAACATTCCAATACAAACCCTGAAGGAGCAAAAACTCCTCCTTCCTACCTGTGGGCTGAGTCTCCCACGATAAGAAGCAGCCTCCATTAGTGACCACCCCACTGTAGGGGGCAGCTCCTGCCAGCCCAGAGAGACACAACAAATTTCCATCCAATACCAAAACAGCCTAGGGGCGGAACCTCCCAGAACCTACCCACTGTCCTGCTTGAGAGTCTATAGCTTTAATAAACTGCTTTGTGCTTGTGGCTTTCCTTCTGGCTGTCTTTATTGAAGTGTGGATCCTCACACGAATCTTTTCATGGGGAATCCAGGAACCAAGATTTCCCTTCACACAATGCAAACTCTCCCACAGAAAACAAAACTATACACCTAAAATGAGTGAAAACTATTCTGTGAAAACTTACATATACATATATTGATTTTTAAAAATTAAAACAAAGAACTAGGAAGTGTTCATTTAAGAATTATTTACTGTTGAATGCTCCCAGAGAGATCAGTAAGAGACGAATGAAAACATGAGGTGGCCATTGATGACCTTATCAAGAGCAGTTTGAGTGAAGTGGTGGGTTCAAAAGTCAGATTTTAGTAGGCTGTACTTAAATGGAAAGTAAAGAAAGAAGACAGTAAGTAGACACTACATAAGTATGATTTGAATGACAAGAGACACAGACACAAAGGCTATGGGAGACTTTTTTAACAGAATAGACTGAGACCCAGTGAAGATGCAAAAGAGAAAAAAAAAATTAATGAGAAGGGATTAGCCTGAAAATATTGAAGTGGTTGTCCTTGGTCAGGATAGAGGATGCTCTCTCATCCAGACAAGAAAAAAAGAATTTAAGCCAGATGTGGTCATAAATACATTTATAGGAAGGATAGGAGGCTCAGAGAAAGGGTGGTTTTCTCCATTTTCTCAGCAAACAAGAAAATTTGCTTCAAGTGAGAGATAACAGTGACTTTAAGGAAAGAAGTCATGCTTTGTGGCCAGAACAGAGGAAATGAGTATGATCTATCAGTAATAAAGGTCAAGAAAAGGATTGACAGTGGTACTGGTGCTAATGAAGTAGACCATTAACTGAGGGTGGTTTATTTTTATAAAGTTGATGGATACCTTCAACAAATAAAGTCTTGGGTGCTAACTCGACTTCCTGGGGTGATCATTTTGCAATATGTATAAGTACTGAATCATTATGTTGTATACCTGAAACTGTTGTGCCCGAATCGTGAGTCCCCGGAGACCCCTAAGGAGCCGTCACCGATGCAAGTACATAAGGGTCTTTATTACAAGCTCGAGCAGGGGCTCACCCGTCCACCAGCGCAGCGGCAGCAAGGAGAAGCCCTGAATGATGGTGAGCAGGGTTTTTATGGGGTAAGGGACGGGGGTGTTACAGTGCACACGTTGTACGTTTTGCATCATCACATAAGCACCAATCATAATTGTACAGCACCCATGGTTATAGTTTTGACCATTCAGTATCCGTGAGGCGTCCGTTTCTTTTGGCGGGATCCAATCATGACCTTTGAGAATCCTTTGAAAATGACCAATTATAAGGTGAGCTCAAAGGGCCTACGTGGGGTTTAGGCAAGCGGTGAGTGATTGGCTAGTTTGTACAGAGTAACTACCTGCAGTTCCCAGCCCTGACTCAGACACAGGAATGTTACACATTTCTTTTGATTGGCTGATCCGAGGGTGGGCCTGAGGGTGGCTTCAGCTGAAGCTTTTCCTGGAACTAGGGCTACGTGCAGCCCGAGGTTGCTCTTAATGGAGGACTTAATTTCAGGCTCTTCAAAACTACCGTTTTATTCTATTATACCTCAATTTTTTAAAAGTATAGTCTTACAGGTTTTTTAGACGTAAGACAGTTTAATTTTATTTTATTTATTTATTTTTTTAAATGTTTTATTTATTTCTAGGAGAGAGAGAGACAGCATGAGCAGGGGAGGGTCAGAGAGAGAGGGAGACACAGAATCTGAAACAGGCTCCAGGCTCTGAGCTGGCAGTCAGCACAGAGCCTGACGCGGGGCTCGAACCCACGAACCTCGAGATCATGACCTAAGCGAAAGTCGGACGCTTAACCGACTAAGCCACCCAGGCGCCCCAAGACAGTTTAATTTTAGAATTGATGTATTGATGTTTTGCCTGGTAGGTGTGGTTGAAAGGAAAGAGATATAAAAGAGATATAAAAGTATAAAGGATGTTGGTGAAAATATTGTTTGAGATGTTCAATTGTGGAACTCAGAACAAGTTAGCAGACTGAGTTCAGGAAATAACTATTCGCCTTTTCAGGATTACTTGGCCTTCAGCAAAACCTCCCTATGTCCGTAAAACACAAACACACACACACACACACACACACACACACACACACACACACACACACACACTGTTAGGCATGACAGTTTCAAAGGAAACACCCTCTTCAGCATATGCTAAAGGAGGCAAATCCGTAAAGACAGACCAGATATTATCTTTTTTTCTCCAAAGACTCTTTGTCACTGATTTTTTTAAACCAAATTATCAGCTGTATAAGTTAGAAGTAAAAATGTTTCAAGTCTTGTACCCAGTTCTTAGCGTGATTTCAATGAAAGCTGTAAATAACAATTTGCAAATGATAGATCCCTTAGGTGATCTTATTTGTACTAATTTGTCATCACTGTGACATAACAATTGGTAAAATGTGTCTGGCTTCATAATTATGCATAATTCTTTCATGTTTGACATGAAAAATATCTGTTACAAGTAGGAAAGTATTGTGATCAAGTCTTTTTTGTACATCTTAACAATTTAAATTAGGGTGCCTGGGTGGCTCAGTTGAGTGTTGGTTGAGTGTCCGGCTTCGACTAAGGTCATCATGTTCTCGCGGTTTGTGGGTTCGAGCCCCATGTCCGGCTCTGTGCTGACAGCTAGCTCAGAGCCTGGAGACTGTCTTCAGATTCTGTGTCTCCCTCTCTCTCTGACCCTCCCCTTACTCATGCTGTCCCTCTCTCTCTCAAAAATAAAAAAAAAAAATTAATAAATTAAATAAAACAATTTAAACTAAAAGGCAAAAAACAAACAATACCCCCATTCTATCAAATCAATCCTTTATGGTTTCATCTATATGCAAAATAAAATTGTGTACCTTGCTTGGTTTTTAGTTATATAAAGCAGTTTATGTATTGTAGTTTTGAACACCTATATTTACATATTAATATATATCTTTTATATTTAAACTACCTAAAAGATAAATATACTGGTAAGAATTTTGAAATTCTCATGGAACAATCTAAAAAAGTATGTCAAAAGATATATTTCTTATCCATTTCAATCTTGAAACATTATCCACAGGCCATTCACAATTCACTTTGCAGTTGAGATTACTAAGCCTATATATGTGCTCGCTTCAGCAGCACATATAATAAGCCTATATGTGAGTGTGTCTGTGTATATGTGTGCGTGCCTCACACAAAAGAGCCACATGTAACAGTGACTTCTAATACACACCTTGAAAACCCATTCAGCAATTTATGGAACTATAGGAGTCTTTTTTTTTTTATGATGTGCTTCATTTTAGATGCATTGTGATCCATGGTACTGAAACTTTCCAAGTGAAGCCCAAGGTCGTTCACAAGAAAGTATTGATTATTTTAGAAAATAAGCAGTTAGAGAAAAGCCTACACATCTATACAAGCTAGGTTAAGTACCACTTTTGAGGGCAAGGAGAATTGCATTTGTCTGGACTGTAAAACCTAAGTTTAGATAAAGAATCTGGCAATAAAGCTGAAAGGCAGAAGAGATAAAAGAAACAGGGTATTATTAATGCTTATCACTCCTTGGGTTCATGTGGTTCAATGACAGTTTCAAAGGGATGTGCTGATAAAGGATTTGCCTGTAGTCTGACACAGTGTATAGTGGTTCCAATAAGCCTCTTGTGGAACAAAGAAAGCTAAGACACTTCTGAAGCTTCAATAGATGAATGACAGCTCTGAACCCAAGTGGCAGCCAGCCTTTCTCTCAGGTTTTGTTTTATATATATACATATATATATATGTATATATATAAAATATAACAGTTGAGATATATATATAGATAGATATAGATATAGATATCTCAATCTACTGGGCTAGCACCAAAATAGTAACTGAAATTTCCATCTTAGTCCTAGAAATTCTTAGGAGAGCATATTGCAAAACCCTAAACGTTCAGGAAAATATCATTGTTTTCGCTTTATTACAAATCTTAAATTTGCTAGATGTTTCTAAACCCTATCACTGAAATGCCATGGCATTTGCAATGGCGAAAAAACAAGCCGGGAGATAGAGAATATATGAATTTCTTTATTCTACCAAATGAAATACATTTTGAATTTGAAGTCAGATTCCAGCTAAGTGTGAGTGCATCATCTTGACGTATATATAAGATTAGGGAAAATATGTAAATAATAGTTGAAATTTAATATGTTATTCATGTTTGACTGAAGGTAAACGAATTTACATAGAGATTGCTAAATGTCCTGTGTACAAACCTTAACCTGCATATGACAGAATAAAGTTCTGAAAATAAGTCACTTGAAGACTTTTAGTTCCTTTATCGTTGTAGAAATTGAGTACCTTGTTTTATAAAATATAAAAATTACATGAGGTTGCTTTATAAAATAAACATTAAAAGTATAAATCTTCCATAATAAAAATATAACCACCATTAATACTGTGATATACTTAATTTTATTTTTCCTGCAGAATTTAGTTGAAATTGTTCATAATATGCATTGTGAGACTTTATCATCTGTATTTTCATTAGGAGTCAAAAACCTCATGAGAAAAAAAAAAATGGTCCAGTACGTACTTATGCTTTCTCATAAAAAATTTTTACTAAATCATCTCAAAAACTAGGATTGAGTGCTTTTGAAATTGATTTCTAAATTTAAAAATACTAAAGTTCGGCAGGTAAAACAGTCCTATGTGTTAGGAGTAGAGATGATGAAAGTTAAAATGATTTGTCTTCCTCTCTACTAAACTGTAATAATTCACCTAAGAGGCAACCACTTTATCTTTCTCTCTTTTTTTTTTTTTCCTTTTCTGTTCTTCTGGACATGTTATGTCTTCAGGAAAAAAGCTGTCTTTTCCTGCTCGCCCTTCATTTTACTCCTCCCCACTTGTCTCCATCCCCTTCTTTCCTGCCTCTATCTCCAGGTCTCATCTTTCTCCCTTTTCCTGTCTCTGTGTAGGATTGTGAGTGTCTGTAAGACACGCATATGGGTTTGGTAACATTTCCATGTCTGGACACAGGGACCTAAACGTAGTGTTAATACAGGTATTTCCCACTTTTCTAAAGTTCATGTTTCACCACTTTGCTTTTATGAAAGACCTACATTAGTATCCTTTTTCAGTAACCAAAAGAAATCTGTATTGGATTTTCACTCAGAGAAAAAAGACAAAAGTGAAAATAGTGTTTGTTTTGCAGAGAGCAGTTACAGAGGTGTCCCACACCGGGAGCGGGGAGCAGGGGTGGGGGGTGGAGGGGGTGACTCCACCAGCTTCCTTCCCCAGGAACCATCCTCAGCATCTCAGCATCATGCCACCAGAGCTCTAAACTTTATCTGTGAGCATCTATGCTTTAGCCTGATTTAGTTTGTGCATCTGGCATCAAGAGATTTATGCCCTAACATATCAGAAAAGCCCAACAGAGGTTATTTTGAGGGGTCTGAGAACTCTCCCCAGTTTCCATGTAAATGAATGATAATTCCTTCTTCACCTTACATCATTTCAGCTTATAAAAGACTCTGTAGGAATCCCTACTTTCAGCGTGGAGGAAGCCTGTAGTTTTAAAGGGACCTAGCCCATTTAAAGGGACCACAATTTTTATACTTGTTACCTTTGAAGTCACTGAAGTCGATTTCAGACCTTTAGTTTTAAAACAATGGTGCCATAGAACTGGATAGATGTGTAGAAGCATATCTGTAGAAAAAACTCCTAAAGGTGGACAGTCTGATCAGACGTATGTCCATTTTTAATTTAGTACATGTTGCTAAATGGTTTTCCAAGTAAGTTACACAAATTCTTACGCTGATGTCTTCATATCGTGTTGATCCATGTTCTGGCCCACTGCCCAAATGTTTGCTTTCAGTATAATAGGAGAAAAAAATCACCTGGTAATATTTAGTTTTTATTTCCTTACCTATAAGTGTACTTGATTGTTCTAGTTTTTACACTTTAGTATTTGTATTTTGTGTAGGATTTTTAAAAATTTATTCATACTAGTATATAATAGTAATAGAAAAAAGTACACAGATCTCCAGGGTAAATCAATTACTTCAAAGGGAGTTTTACATACTAGAACTTTCTAGCATTTCTGAAGAGCTCATTTTGCTTCCCAACCATTGTCACCCCCTCTCAGGAAGTAACCACTATCCTCAGTTTCAACAATGCAGATTTATTCTGCCAGTTTTTGAACTTTCTCAGTAAAATAAACATAGAACACAAATTCTTTTGTGTCTGTGTTTTGTTTCTCAAAATTGGCTTTGTGCGATGTGCTCCTCTGTTGAGAATAATTATTTTAGGTTCTGTTGAGTTGGTGCACAGTATTTGCATAATTATGTTCCGATGTATTTATCCATGTGCTGTTGAACATTCGGAATGTTTCCAAAATGCTGCTTGTTATAAATATTATTAGTAGTATTTCCATATATATCTGGGGATTTTAGCGTTCAGTGTATTTTCTGGTATATGTGTAGCAACTGTGTATCTTCTTACTAATTTGTATGATTTCATTATATGTGCCTCGAAAAAGCCTTTGTAGCTTGTACATGGTGTTACTGCCTTCTCCCACTGTAGGTCTTACAGTTTTAATCTCTTAGGAACATGTTCATAAACAGAAGCACTTAATGTTAACTTATCAATCTTTTCCTTTAGTTAGAACTTTTTCTCTTAAGCTTAGGAAAACTCTTCTTGCACCAAGTTCATGAAGTTATTCTCTCGTGTTCTAAAGGCTACTGTTTTTTCATTCACATAATTTTCCTGAACTTGATTTTGAGTGTGGGGAAAGGAAGAGGGTCAAATTACATTTTTTCCCCATATAAATATCCACTTGATATTATACACCTTGGTATGCTGCTTTCTCCATTTCTCTGCAGTGCCCCCTTTCATAATCCTTTTATACATAAATCCATTTTCCTGTTCATGGAAGTCTATCCAGACACTCTGTTTTTGTCTTGTAGTATATCGTAGCATGAAAAGCACATGATTCAGTCCTAAGGCACCATAATAATTCTTGATATCCATTAGAGTAAGTCTTTTCATTTTTTTCTTCTTCTTTGAGATTATATTTGCTACTTTTGTCTTTTAAATTTATTTCATATATGAATTAAATATAAGAATATTGCTCAATTTTCAAATATAAAGGGACATTTAAGTTAACTTTTATTTTTGACTCCTACATTAACTTCATGGTGACTAGAGACAGAATCTAAAAAGTCATCTGTATACTTGATATAATTTTTCGAAATTATTTTAGAGCTCTCTTGTGTAAATATGCTGTCTTCACTTGGAAAGAATGAATGATTTGCACTTTGGCAGGAAGGGGTGGAGTTGGGAGCATGTTCTATATGTCAATTATGCTAACTTTATACATGTTTTTCAAAGTTTTTATATCCATCATTGTTTTCTGATTTCTTCTTCAAACATTTACTTTAAAAGTCACAACAAAAATCTTTATGATTTTTCATTTGTTATTTTCTCCTCTTAAATTCTTCAATTAAATGTTTATTATTATCTTTTGAGGCTATGTTATTAAGAGCTCAAAAGTTTTCAAGTGTTTTGTCTTCCTCAAAATTAACCCTTTAATTGCTATCAAAGATCTATACCCACTTTTCTATTTAATATTAGTATAATCTACCTTGACTTAAAGCATTACTTTTATATTTCCTGTATTTATTTTTCAACTGTAATTCTTATAAACTGCATATATTTTTGACTCAGTGTGAAAATGTTTTCAATTTTTTTAATGTTTTATTTATTTTTGAGAGAGAGATAGAGACAGCATGAGCAGGGGAGGGTCAGAGAGAGAGGGAGACACAGAATCCAAAGACAGCCTCCAGGCTCAGAGCCCGATGCGGGGCTCAAACTCACGAACTGTGAGATCATGACCTGAGCTGAAGTCGGACACTCAACAGACTGAGCCACCCAGGTGCCCCGTTTTAAATGGAACATTTTTTCAATTGAATGTGATTATTATTTGAAATTATATCAACTGTGGTTTTGCCTCAGTTCAGCTTACTCTGAAATTATTATTACCTTCTCCTTTACCATTTTTGTCATTTCGCTATTTTTTAATGTCTTTTACTTTTCAGAGAGAGAGAGAGACCGAGCATAATGCAATTATGTCATGTATAATGCAAAAAATAGAGCTTTACATAAACATGAAATCAGATATATTTCAAGAATCAAGGAAACTTAAAAAATAGGTTGCTTTTCCTCTTATATGTAAGATACTTAGAAATTATTTCTCCTCTCTCAGTCCATTTCTTAATATGCAAAATCAGATTGTAATAATTCTTAACTCCCATAACTATAAGGATTATTTGAAATAGATCACATGGAGTGCATAATACATTAACAATCTCTCTCTTATTTGCTCAGTAAATACTATGTGAATTTAAATATAAAATTGTTATAACTGCCTAATTTATGTGTGTCATTTTTTCTATTTTTCTATTCTGTGGGCACCCATCAGCTAGAGACTGGCATTCTCAAGTGTCAAGTGACAGGCTTCTTGAAAGAAAATCAAGGAATCAATCCTTAATTAATTGATTGATTGATTGATTTCCCAACATAGTTGGGAAAGTCAGTATGGTGGAGTCCCAATTTCCTTTTGAGAAAAACCTTTGTATGCACAGGACTCAGGGGAGGTCAAACAACAACTGAGGGGCCCTGACCAAGGCTACTCTTTGATGGATGTCTGCAGGTCATGGTCAGATCCTGATCCCTGACTCTCCATTTGGGTATCCAATGGAATTGTCCTCTTTCTGTCTTTGCCAGTCTCTTCTCTTGGGAAATGAGTGGAAAGACCCAAGACTGATTCCCTCAGCTATCCTCCTAGGAGTGATCCAGGTAACTTCTAAGGGGTCTTACTCACAGATTTCCCAACTAAAGAGGAAGGTGGTCCTCTACTTGCTTCCATTTCTGACACTCTGGCATGGATCACCTCTCAGGTCCCCAGTTTTTTAGACCTTTTATTTTCAAATGTTCTCTTGCAGAGCACAGAGCAGGACTTATTTCAACCCCTTCTGGGCTCACCACCCTCCTCCTGCCCCTGATGCCCACTGCTAGGATGGGAGAGAAGACATTTGGCAGGCTCCCACAGCTGAGGATGATAATCAGAGCCAACTGTGTCTGTTTAGTCTCCCTCAAGATGGGGGATTTAAGGAGTATTCCCAAGCACCTGCCAAAACCTGTTTTAATTCGGTGCACTTCCCTATCTTCTATGGCTGGTCATGGACTGCCCAGTTCCACTTGTTGGTAGAAAAAAAATATATAGATATAGATATATAGATATCTCTCTTCATATGCTTATTTCTCTGAGCTGACAGGCTTTAAAACCAGGAGACTTCTTTCTCTGCCCTCTGGGCTTTTATCTGCTTCTAGGCATTTTGGCAGCACCCCACCTCTTCAGCCTTCCCCTCTCTCCTTCTGCTTCTGCTGCCTACAAACTGGTTCCTATACCATCCTCTGTGCCTCAGGCACCACTGGATCCTCCTCGCACCCCCAGGTCAAGGAGCAAATAGCACCCCACTTGGACTTCCCCCTTCAGATTTCCCCACTGGTACCCCAGGTAAAAACTGACAATGGGGAACAAATTGATTGACTTCCCTGTGGACACAGGTGGAACATAAACTAATTTAAGTTTGTTCATTTAATTAAGATAGGCATAGTCTTTTGAGTTATCAGCATTAAATATATGAAACTTTTTCTACCTAAATTTACTGAAGGTCAAATAAGCTTATGTTATCTTTTGCAGTTTGTTAGCAAAAAGGTAACTTACTATGATGGTTAATTTTGTCTGTCTCAGAGTTTTCATGGGTAATTGTTAAGATAGCTCTCAGGGTCTTTGATGACCTAAAACTTGACAGTTTTGCTCAGATAATAAACTGGATTAAATTGTTGGACATTTGGGCCTTTTCCAAATTGGATGGAATGCTCAGGCATTATTTATTAAACATAGTTTTGTGCTTTTGACTTATTGCAGAAAAACTAAGGGTATTTGGGTCTGTTGGAAAACATGCTTTGTGCTTAATTTATAAGTTTGCCATCTAAGGAATTATGATGTAACAGTTCACAATTGGTTACTACTTAGTTTTCACGAGAGACTAAGGTTTCTAAGAGTTAAAATTCTGTTAAATGTATTAAGTATCATCACCACTTACAAGCTTGTGTCTTGGAGGGATTAAGGAGATCTAAGCTTAAAGCTTTAAATTTCACCAAATTAGCCTCTATCTTACATACAGGATGAAACCCTAGTGGCCTTCCTGGAAAGGTTAAGGGAGGCTCTTATTAAAGCCTGTCTTCCCTGATACCTTTGAGACAGAGACAATTCTGAAGGACAAATTTGTCACTCAATTGGCCTGGGATATTCAGAGAAAACTGCAAAAATTGGCTGTTGGCCTGGAAGGACCCTGGAGGAGGCCTTACAAGCTGACAATCGAGTGTATTACAACAGATATCAAGAGGAAAATAATGAACAGGAAAGGAGGCTTAAGAAGAAAGTCTGAGGCCTTAGTTGCAGCCTTATGTACTCTGTCAGACCAGACTCGCTGAGTTCCTGGCATCACGTGCCACTTATGTAGCCATTCAGGGCACTGGAAAGGAGACAGCCCTCAGAGGGGCAACCTAAGTTGGACCCCTGTAAGCCATGCCCCTTGTGTGGAGACCATCAGTTGAAATCTGAATGCCCTCGGGGACCTCAGTCTGTGAGGGCTCTGATAACCAATGTCCCTGAAAATGACTGACAGGCCCGGAGTTCCTCACAGTGACTCCCTCAAACCAACTACCTGTCAGAAACCCAGAGCTTTGGGTAACTCTGGCTATAGAAGGAAAACCAGATCATTTCCTTCTTGATACGGGAGCCACCTTTTCTGTCCTAGGCCAACTACCCAAATACAGCATGACAGAGTCACTGGAAAACCTAGGACAAATTTTTTCTCTCAGCCACTGGGGTGTACCAGGGAGATTTGATTTTGTCACATTATTTTCTGATAATACCAGAGACCTCCACTGCCTTACTAGAAAGAGACATTATGACTGAATTAGGGACTATAGTGCTACTACCTCCAGGACAGATAAACACTTGCCTAAATTTATAGTAATCTGTATGTCAAAGATCAGTCTTTCCATGAGGTAAAATAAAATACACCTCATGGAGTTGTTCCTATGGAAAGTGAATGGCCACAGGAGAAATTGAGGACTAAGGACCATAAGCTAGGTCGGGTGCTTAAATACTCTAACCAACAATATCACAAGATCCAAATAACTATGGAAGAGGGAGGAAAAACTATAATTAAATTGATTTTTAAAAACTGACCAGACATGTCAGTGACTTTTTGGATGGCTACAGTGTATCTTTTCTTCCTATGGTGTGACCTCCTGCCTAGGAGGTATTTCATTTGGAATATTAATGCTTGTTGGTTTAATAATCTTTTTGTATGTCATTTGGAGAAGCCGCTGCATATGTCAGAAAACGAAGACATTCAAGACAATTTTCTTGTCTTCCAAGAAAGTGGAAGTTTGGAAAGTGTTCCAAACCCACTCCCATTATATCGGACCTCTGGCTCCACCTCTGAACCTGCCCTGACTGACCTTCCCTGTTATTGCCCCCCCTTAGGCAGGAAGCAGGAAAGATTCCATGTAGCCCCAATTTCTAACAGCAGTTAGGAGTCACATATTCAGACAGAGTGGGGGTGAATATGGTAGGGAAAAGATAGGATAAAATAGGCAGAGAGGGAAAGAATAGGACCTGAGGCCCCAGGGTGAGGAAAAACACATATTTTGTAACAATGCTGGGAGTACCTGACCACAACAAACCCCCTCAGGCCTAAGGTTCCTGTTAAGAATGTAGCAGACACCAGAAGAACTCAGGTTCTTCTCAGGAATTTGACAAAAGACCTGATTAAAAATAAGTAGATCATAAAATGCATGACCCGTATGGAACGGTAATAGCTATAAACCACTCCTCATACAATGGAAATGAGTCGATTAGGAATGGACAGTCCAGCGTCTAGAGTTATCAAGACAGTAAGGGTAGGACCTGAGAAGGAGCGAGGGGGAAAGGAAGTCGGGGGTGGGGTGTGTGTGTGACCAGAACCTTATAAAACAAGGACCCCTGCCTGTCATCGCAGGCATTCACTTTCGAATGTTCCCTCTCTACAAAGAGGGCTGTCCTACTATTCTTACTTTCTAATTTTATATTCTAATTAAGCTTTGCCTGCTGCTCACATAAACAAACAAACAAATGGCAGGTAAAAACATTTTTCCAAAGAAGACATACAGATGGCCAACAGACATCTGAAAATGTGCTCAACATCACTCATCATCAGGGAAATGCAAATGAAAACTACAACGAGCTATCACCTGACACCTGAGTGGCTAAAATGAACAACACAAGAAGCAACTGGTGTTGGCAAGGATGTGGACAAAAAGGAACTCTCTTGTACTATTACTGTTGGTGGGAATGCAAACTGGTGCAACCACTGTGGAAAATAGTATAGAGGTTCCTCAAAGTTAAAAATAGAACTATCTCATGATCTAGAAGTTGCACTGCTGGGTATTTAACCAAAAAAAAACAAAACAAAACAAAACAAAAAAAAACTAAACTAAATGGATGCATGCACTGGGATGTTTATAGTAGTACTGTCTACAATACCCAAATTATGGAAACAGCCCACATGTCCATGGATGAATGATGAAGTGGTATGTGTGTATGTATGTATATACATATATATGTGTGTATATATATCTGCACATATGTACATGTGTATGTATGTATATACATATGTGTGTGTGTGTGTGTATGCATGCACTGGAATATTATTCAGCCATTAAAAATGAAATCTTGCTATTTCCAAGGACATGGATGGAGCTAGAGAGTATTATGCTAGGCAAAATAAGTCAGTCAGAGAAGGACAAATGCCATATGATTTCACTCATATGTGGAATTTAATAAACAAACCAAGCAAGCAAAGGGAAAAACAGAGAGAGGCAAGCCAAGAAACAGACTCTTTATACAGAACAAACTCATGGTTACCAAAGGGGAGATGGTGGAGGGATGGGTGAAACAGCTGATGGGGATTAAGGAAGTTACTTGTGATGAGCACCTGGTGTTGTATGGCATTGTTGAATTGCCAGAGTCCTGCTCCAGCCGGTCCAGGGGTCCCTGAAGGATGGACGGTGTCAGCAAGAGAGTGGAGAGAGCCCCGGATTCTTTCTGATCATCAGGCAGGCATCTCTGCACTCACTGAGTCTCAGCTTTATTTATGGGTAAGTGTATGGGGAACAGCACAGAAGTGGCATTCTAATGATAAATTCTTTCATCAGTAACAATTTTCCAGAATACTGCTTCTAGAAGACTCATGCATAACCTTATCATTGTGTTTAGATAAGGGTACTCATGCTTATCATATGGGGAAGGAAGGTATCCTTAGCATTCAAATACAAACAAGATAATGTTTTTATCATAGCAAAGGTCAGTTCTTTATGAGCAGGGCCAATAGACTGTTTATCACTTAAGGGGAAGAATGGAGAAAAACAGGATCCTCAGGAAACACAGTGTCTGCTCCCATAACCACAAAATAAGAAGTTTCTACAAGTTCCTTCACAAGGTGCAATCAGCATGCTAGGGCCAGAACAAGGGAAACAATCACTCTTGATCTCAATCAACAAAGCACTCCAGGGTACTGGGGTACGGTGCTCAAGCGGAAACGATAAGGAAAGGGGCAGCTGTACGTCGCCACCTGACAGCTGGAGACCTTGCAAGCCTGCCTTAACCTCACAAGGAGTATTCTCAACTAGTGAGTTCAGAATGCCTGAACTGAATCATTATATTGTGCACCTGAAATGAATATTACAGTGTAAGTTTACTAACTGGAAGTCCAATAAAATCTTGAAAAATAAAAATAAAGTATCTTAGGTTCTTCATGTCAGAGTCTATTCTTTCTGATATCTGACTTCATTTTGTAAGTCTTAGGTTCTTTCCTGAGCCGTATGGTCCCTCTTCTTTTCTAACCTGTCTCATGGGTTGGATTTTTTATGCTACCGCACTCAAGGTATTAACATTGGTAGTCAAGATACAGAACATTTCCTTTACCCCAAAGGCGTCTTATGTTGTCTTTTATTGTCATGCGCACTTCCCTTCTACCCTCCATCTCTTATTAGCGCCTGCCAACTGTGAATCCATCTTATATTTCTGAGTTTTTTATATCAAGAAGTGATATAAATCAACCTTTTGAGAATGCCTTTTATACCAGTTGGCATAATTCTCTAGAGACCTGTCTAGGTTGGTGCATATATCAATATTTGTTTCTGTTTCCTGATTAGTAATATTTCATGATATGGATATGCCACAGCTTGCTTAACCATTCAACCACTGAACGACGTTTGTACAGCTTCTAGTTTGGGGCTATCACAAATAAAGTGGCACAAACTTTCCTGCAGGTGTTTTGTATCAACACAGGCTTTTATTTCTCTGGGATAAATACCCAGGAAGGCAATCATGAGTACCACTGCAGTCCCTCTCTGTCTCTGGAGGGAGTCTCAGCTCCCTGCAAGGTCTCCAGCGGTATGTAGTTTCGCCATGTTGCTTCTTGGGCCCAGTGTTCCTAGCTTGACTGACTTCTTTCCACTTTTCATTCTTTTCTATGTTTGTTTTACGTACAACGTCCAGGATTTTCAGTTGTAATTAGTTGGGAGATTAAGGAAAAGAACATCTACTGCATCTTCCCAGAAGCAAAATGCCTTGTATATTTGGTTTTAATTTTGTTGTAACTACACACTTCCTTTAGTTTGAGGCCCATTTAGTCTTTTGACCAATTATGTGCCCTCATAATTCATATCTGTTTTCTAGTGCATCCTGAGTCCACAAGTCCAGCTTTCTCAAATCTCTGTTTCCTTCAGGAAAAATTAATCATCTGGGATTATTATGCCTTATTGATTTCATCCACATTCATAGAGAAGTAGGTGGTGAGTTGGCCTAATAGTATCAATACTTAGTAATTCCTTCCACACATGATACAACATAGGCCACAGGACACTAGAAAAGTTCCTGTGCGTCCTGGTAGGCAGCTTTGTATCATCAGTTCAGCCACTTAGCCTCTTGATTTATTTAGAGAAGTGGTAGAGACCTGAGGCTTTCATGGAAGAGGAATATTATTTCTACACATTTCCTTCTAGTTTTAAATCCATTTCTCAAAATACTATACGTCCATATCTGGTTTTGTATATTCATTCTGCACATATATAGAGCATAGATATCTCCAGACTTTCCTATAATTTTTTTGTTTATTGAATCAATAATTTTCTCAACAGAAAGGTACCTCATATGTTGACATAAAACTTCCATTTTTTAAAGGAACTCTCATCATAAGAATTCAAGTATCATGTTGGCTTCTCTGCACTTATTTTTTTTCTAACACATAGAGAGAAATCTCTGACTGGGAAGTCATGAACTCTTTCTTCATAGGGGGCTTTCCATTTTCCTGCAACTTGCCCCTATTCCCCACCTCTCACTGTACACGGCCACATTTGTGATGACCTCCTTTGTGGTTTTATATCTGTGCTGCCACTGTCTTTAAACCTTCTGCCCCACGGCAATGAAATGGGCTCCATCTGCAATGACCATCTCTTCCTCACTGTTCATCTCTTTCTCTAGCCTTCATACTTTCAGATCTGGGGATCCCAGTAGGATTTTATGGGATTTTTATTTCTTTTATATTTTGCACCATTTCCTCAAACCTATTCCCATGTTACTTTCATCAGCCTGCTCCTAACTTCAGTCTAAGGTACAGAGGTCCAGGACCCCCATGCAAAAGTTATTTTAGCTAAATTTGTATTTGCTGAAGCTACTTCACTAAATAATAAAGTTGCTGCATGTTTCTAGGTTTCTGAGGTTAGGGCTTTTAAAAACCACTTTCATATCAATAATTTGTATAAATCTCTTGGTTACCTATTTTACATATATAAAATGAAAAAATGTATTATAAGACATAAGGTCTTATTTTGCATACCTAGCTCTCATAAGGTACAAAATTGAGCATTTATTTATTTATTTATTTACTTACTTACTTACTTACTTAGAGAGATTGAGAGCAGGGGAGGGGGAGAGAGAGAGGGAGGGAATCCCAAGCAGGCTCCACACTGTCAGCACAGAGCCCGACACAGGGCTGGAAACCATGAAACCGTGAGATCATGACCCCAGCTGAAACCAAGAGTTAGAAACTCAACTAAGTGAGCCACCCAGTTGCCCCAATGTTGGGCTTTAAAACTGAGTTTAGTGATTGTTTCCAGATGATTCTATGACAGACATGATGCTGTGCTGGAGATAATTTTACTATGATGATAGCATAGATAGGTATCGCTTAGCATATCTATTTTAGATGATAGCATAGATACAATCTCTTACTTTAAGAGAACATATGAACAAATGAAAATGAAGACTAGGAAATCTGGCTGAGACTCTGATATGCCAAGTAGCCAGCAGAGTCTTCTTCAAAGCATAGTCTTCGGTCTATTCATAATCCTACAGAATTATACTTAGGCTAGCTACTGCAGGACCTTTTTAAATTCAGCGAACATTCTCCAGGAAGCCTACTGGGGAAAGAACACGTCTTCGTGAGCATGCACACTATTTTCATTTTGGGTTCTCAAGTCTCAAAGGGAGCATCTGCTTATGGAAGTCTGTCGCATGTGTGTAAGGTCTGTCACAAACAATGCTGGGAAGTTAGAGGAAACTAGCAAAAGGGACAGCGATATGCAAAAGACATTCTGGGAGACAAAGTGCCGCTTTTATACTATATGATCTTACAATGTCTGGTAATTTTAGACTTTCCAAAGAATTTCATACTCCCATATAGATATTTCAAATTCATTTCTAGGAGAATCTCATGAGGAGATGGTTTAAATATTGTTTATTCAGGCAGCCCCTTAGTGGTGAACAAATGCACGTGACCTTTCCTAGCTACCAGTAGGAAGGCACTTAGGTTGGAGGCAAAATGGCCTTCCGTATTGGATTGAATCTGTACAGCATTCAGAGCATGATCTTTCCTGCTCTGGGGCAGTGGAAATCAATCGCACAGCCTTTACCATTTAAATTTCACTGCCATCAAATTCACGTAAGGTTTTCCACTTGTGTGGATGTCTGTGTTTGTAGAAACTATTATAATCTCATTGGAAATGTGCCATGGACTGACACAGACTATACTAGGCATCTGCTTCAAGAGATTAAATACATACATTATATCATATATATTTACGTCCCCAGTTGGCATGAAATGATAGCAAAATAAAGAACAATTTAAAAAGTTGCAAGTATCAGAGAAAGAAGGGAAAACATGTAACAGATCGGCCTACTTAAAATGAAGAAACAAACCGGAAGCTTTAACCACCAGAATGAACTATGCAAGTAGAATTTAAAATTAACTCTGATTAAGAGGAGACCAATCATCCTTTAAATTAAATTAGGATTTCAGCACTGGTGAACAAAAGGCAGACACTCGTTTAGATGTTTTTACACCTCAATTTTCAAGCAAGTTGAGAAGAATGCAGAAAATCTTCAAATCAATAGGATCAATTTCCCTGCCGCTTTCTCTCTGGGGTACCGATGGAAGTGTAGATAACAAGATAAGCCGGATTTTATTAGTTTCTGCAGGCAATGTAAAAATAATAATATGAATATAGAGGGTGCTTTTCTGAAACCACTCACAGCTTTTTATGAAATCGTCCTCATGCCTTGAAAGTCAGATGAATTCTTATCTTTACGACAGGATAGGGCAGATACGTGGCAAATATAACCGCTTTGTTTTGGTTTGGAACTTCTGTGTCTTATCTGCCCACCCACCTGAAGGAAACTCTCCCAATGCTGAGCTCTCAAGGGAGTTATGATTTGTAAAATTCATATTAACTGCCCCTACTACGTGATATGACCTCTAATCCTGAAATGGTAAAAAGATAAATTGGTAAAATGTAACTTACAAACATCAGAGTATGCATATACATTTTATCAGTTTTCTCATTAGCTTCTAGCAATTGTGATTCAGCTGTTTTAGTTTTGGTTTTGTTTGTTCCATGGCTCAGGGACTCTGTTTACCAAATGGAAATCTATGCGTCCTAAGGAGGTGTCCACTCACAAAAGTTGACAGAATGCAATACTTAGCCCTAGAGCAGCAAAAATGGTCTTGCTGATAAGCATTACAACAAAGTGTTCTAGGGGGGAAATAAAACAACAAAGTGTTACAGGAAAAAAAAGGCAAGAGTACATTTTTTTTTATGCAATAAGTGTTTTGGTTTGTGTGGAAACTATAGTTTACTGATACCATTGTTTACTAAGGATATTTTTATTTTAATGTACCATTTCCCTTAGCCAAGAGAATGGCTACATCATAAATCAAGACAAGGTCAGTCTTGCCTGGCAGAAAATTAATCTCATCTTACACAGAAGTCAATAGGAAGTGAGGGGATATAATTAATATAATGCTAGTTCCTCAGTTTTCTCTGCCTGACTCTAGATTAATTAAAGTCCCAGGGCACTGCAACTCTAACAGAGCTTTGTAATTTTGTAATCTCTGAACGGTACCATACAGGATGTGCTAGACTACACAAGTTGCTTAAAATTGCCCTCTCCTTAAAACAAGTCTTCAATTTGAGTCTACACAGATCCACAAGCATGATTCTATTGCCAGAACAAAGAGAAACATTAGGTTGAACTACATGAAATTGCCAGTATTCTACCATTTTGCATCTAAGGAAACTGCATATGTTTTGACCTCATATTGGCTTAAAAAATGTTTTTACAACATTTAAGAGACATAGAATCAATGTACAGTATAATCTTCTCTCTACAAATACTCAGGATCATCAGCAATGATGAGAATTATGTAAATTATAAAATTTATAAAATTAAATACATACAAAAAGTAAAACTTTTTTCAGGGTTGGAGCTGCTAGGATCGTGAAAATGAAGCTCATTTTTTTATGAAACAGGATTTACTCTCACTACGTGAAAGATAGTGTTTTAAGTGAGCACTCTTAATTATTAACAGTTTTTGCGTACTGATTTATACTTTGTCTTGTTTCTAGAATCATTTCAAGGATTGGCCATGAGTTTTCTATGAGCCCATGTGACAAGGGAAACCTTGCATATGATTCACATCACAGTGTCCTTGCAATAGATTCCCTCAGGAGATAGAGCATTTTGCTTACAAGATCTATTGGGGTAGTGAACAATTACTTACATAAAATTCACTAAGTGCCTCATAACAAAGTGCATTGTAACACCATGAGGAACATGGGGAACATGGCACAGAGAAATGCAAAATTGTAAAAGGCAGATAAATACATTTTAGTAATTTTAGTTGGAGCCAGCCAGGGAGAGAGAACTGTACTCGAACTGGGTGCAATAAATAAGTTTTCATGTTGACATGGGAAACATACTAAATGCTTTCATTCATATTTTATTCATATTTTATTTACCAAAGGATTCATACAATATAGGAAGTATTCTAAATGCCAGAATGCCTTCTTTTATGGAATGGACACTCAGCTGGTACTATAGGATTGCCTGTAAGCTCTGTGTTTTAGAATAAGATACAATATCCTCATACATAATGTAGTTATAAGAAAACAAAAAAAAAAATCCAGCAACTTCTTTCCTGCTCTACTAGTTTCTTTAGTAGAAGACCGTATCATCTCTCACACATACTAGTGCAGGCATATCCCAATGCCTTCCTTTGGTCTTCACAAAACTGCACAAATATATTTTAAAAATATAAGCCAAATATTTTCCCTGCTCTGCTCAAAACATTGAATTTTTTTTTATTTCCTATCTCACTGGCAGGTTAAAATTTTTACCATGGATTACAATGGGTAACCCCTGCCTTGCCTTAGGCCTAATTTATTATCAGTCTCTCCTTGATGAAGTATCTTTTACTCCGGATGCCTTATTGTTCTGTAAACATGACCCAACATACTCCTACCTCAGGATCTTTGCCCCTCTTCCTCCTCCTGCCTAGAATACTCTCTCTCCAGGTAAACCCAAGACTCAGTCCCTCACTTCCTGCTGAACTTGACTCAGAAATACTTTTATTAGAGAAGACTTTCCTGATTTTTTATATAAAATAGTATGATAGTTACATACTACCTCACCCACATTTCTAAATTTTTCTCTATACTTAACACAAACTAACATGAACACCACTTGTATTTTTCAGCTTGGATTGACACAAAGAAGACAATTAAATTCAATATTAATATATGCAGCACATATTATGAATTCACTCTGATGTTGATGTTTAGTTTCTCTCTAGGGGTCTGGTGAGATTCTTTATTCGGTGTTAAAAAGAAACCATCACTTTGTCTCTTGCTTCTGGCTGCTTCTTTATCCAAGTTCACCCAACGGCCCTCTCTTCCATGGGACCATCCTATTCCTTACATTGTAAATTGTTATATTTTCTTTGTTTCTGATCACCTATCACTATTTGCAGAATATTCTTAATTTTGCATCTGTATCTATGTGAAGCTCCCTTTGAGTACCATATGTATCAATTTATTTCTGTTGCAGTATGCTTTTCTAATAAATTATGCAAAATTCTGCTGATTTCTATTCAACGAGGAACATCTGTTATGTATCAGACACTGTCCAAATATTGTAGATACCTAGAATAATTCACACAGACAACACTTAAGTAAATCAAAACTAAGCTCCACCCCCTAAAAGAAAAAGCATAAAGAATTGGTGGACATATTTTAAAACCACTACACAAACAGTTAAAGGAATGAATGAGAGGGGCACCTGGGTGGCTCAGTTCGCTGAGCATCTTTTTAAATGCTGGGTTTATTTATGGGGGGGGGGGGGGCAGAAAGAGAATCCCAAGCAGGCTCAGCACAGAACTGCATGCAGGGCTTAATCTCAGGAAACTGAGATCATCACCTGAGCTGAAATCAAGAGCCAGAGGCTTAACCAAGTGGGATACCCAGGAGGTCCAAGAAATTGACTCTTGATTTTAGCTCAGGTCATGATCCCAGGGTCGTGGGATTGAGCCCTGCATTGGGCTCTGTGCTGGGCATGGAGCCTGGTTGGGATTTTCTCTCTCTCTCTCTCTCTCTCTCTCTCTCACTCACTCTCCCCCTCTCTTCTCACTCATGTGCTCTCTTTCTCTAAAATAAAAAAAAGTAAATTAAAAAAATAAAGACATGGATGAGCTCAACATCAAGTATGGGAACTCCTCAGTGACCATAAATAAATTGAAAACTGAAAGCAGAGAGGTGGAGGAGCTGCTCTGAAGCATTTATCTGTTAAAAAAAAAAAAAAAAAAAAAAAAAAAAAAAAAAAAAAAAAAAAAAAAAAAAAAAAAAAAAAAACCCTGAAGAATTATTATGAAGTATACCTATAAACTCATTTCCCAGCATCTTTTCTAATAACCTTAGTCATCACTATCCTGACCAATAAAATATGAATGAAAGCATTTAGTATGTTTCCCATGTCAACATGAATACTTATCCATTACGTCCTCTTCCCTTTTTCCTCTCTTCTGTGTGACTGATAGCAGAAAGTTCCAAAATATCAATCATATGACCAAAAAAATTTAGATTCCAAAGTCACCATTTGGAGAATTTCCCAGGAATCTAATGAGCACTGGACTTTATTTTAGTGAAAAGAAAAAAAAAAAAATTTTTTATGATGTCCAGTCCCTAACATTTCAGAGTTCATCAGTTATAATAGACTATCTGGTTCACTCCAAAGAACCTGGAAACTTGTACTTTGAACTGGTGTTTATTTGCACTTTGAAGTAGTGTTTTGTTCTTATGTAACAAAAACATATGTAGCAGTGGTCCACAAACATGTGCAAAGGGCCAGCTTATAAATACCTCAGGCTTTGCAACTCTGTGGCCTCTGCTGTAATTACTCAACAGCCTCTATTCAGCATGGACAATACATAAATGAATAAACATGGCTGTCTTCCAATACCACCTTATTTATAGAAACAGGCCAAAGGCCAGATGTGGCTGTCAAGCAGTAATTTGCTGAACCATGGCTTATAGTAGGACAAAGAAATTGATCATGAAGGATGGAATGTTGTAATGTATGGAATGCAGTAGGCAAACAATGACCAAAACTCTGCTACTGTGATATGGGAGGCCATCTATGTGACTGGTAAGTTAAGAAATCCAATAAAAGTTATTTTTCCTAGCACTAGCATGCACTTGCTAATACTGGCTGAATGGAACAAAATATAGAAAGAAAAGAGCTAAATAAGAAAAGAACGGATCATTCAGTAAGTAAAAGTGAAAATCAGACATTTCAAGACCTGGAAAAGGTGAGTATTTTCAGACCCCAACAGAAGAGATTACATTTTAAATGGCTGTAAGCAACAAAAAGCTATGTTTCTCACTTTTATAAAATCAGTCACGGATTGTAAAAACAGATTAAGAGAGTGGGCTTCACATTGACATCTCTAGGACACCCCTGGGTTGAGGAAGGAACAGCGGGACCTAAAAGCAAAACTGAACTGGCTGGAAGCACATGTACTGGTGCTTAGTAACAATTTTAAAGACGTGTATTGGCCAAGGTAATTATGAACTTAGAGCAAAAAGCTTTGGGGTAACGACAGACAATGCAAACCGTGTAGTAAAACCTCTCCCCAAATCTCCTCCCAGAGACAGAACGAACAAGTGCACCGGGAACCTATAAAAGGCCGTGCAGAATCAAACCCTCAGCACTGCTTTAAGACAGAGATTGCGAAGTTACTGTGAATAAAGAGCAAAAGCCCAGGACCCTCCATATGCTCCCACCCATGTCCATGCGTCGCAGAGCTTTTTGGCAAACACAAGCAGGAAGAATAGTGCAAGAAATGGAGAGAAGAGTCTCTGGCTAAGGAGCCTGAGGCCGAGTTAAAGCAATAACCAGAAAGACCAAATCTACACTGAAGTTGCAGGTACTTGAGGCAGGGGAAGTGAAAAAAATCACACAGCCAACTACAGGGAAGGGATTTCAAAGTACACGGTCTTCAAGAGACAAATACCATAAAAAGGGACACGGGCCGAGGATTTAAAGAGATAAATAAACCAAAAGCAGAAGCAGACCTATAAATATGGAGAAAAAAAGCTCATGTTTGGCAGAGGGAAGGGAGTGAAGAGGTGGGTGAAATAAGCGAAGGCAAGTGGGAGAGGAGGGCTTCCATTTACAGAATGAATAAGTCATGGGGATAAAACATACAACATAGGGAAAATATCCATGGTATTGTAACAATGCTGTATGGGGACAGAGGGTAACTACACTTGCAATACAGCAGGAGCAGAGATGTTGAATCACTTAGCTATATGCCTGAACCAATTCAACATTGTCAACCATTCTCAAAAAATAATAAAAATAAATAAATAAAACATAAAGAGATGGACTCCATTGCAGGCATGCAATCTGAAAGATAAATTATTTTAAAATTTTTAAATGTTTTATTATTTATTTTGGGGAGAGAGAGAGAGACATACAGAGTGTGAGTAGGGGAGGGGGAGACAGAATGAGACACAGAATGTGAAGCAGGCTCCACGCTCTGAGCTGTCAGTACAGAGCCCAATGGGGGGCTTGAACTCACTAGCTGTGAGATGATGACCTGAGCTGGTCAGACATTTAACCAACTGAGCCACCCAGGCACCAGTGAAGAGGTAAATTAAATGGAGCAGGCTTCTTAATCAGGGATTGTGACTTTACTGAGTTACACAGAATAATCAAGGGAATTAGATATGATAATTCATGTTCATTATGGGATACTCACAAGCTCATTCGGTGACCCTAATTTTTAACTAAACATTGTTGTCTTTGGGGGTTATAAAATATTTTGGGTTATCTAGATGTCTTTTCCTACTTCATCCAAGACTTGTGAGGAGAAAAAAAGAAGCCTGATTTAAAACACACACACACACACACACACACACACACACATACCTTCTGGGGATGAAAAAAAACAAAAGGAAGGGAAAAATGTGTCTGACCCTCAGGTGGTAAAAGACAAAACAACAGTAAGTAAAAGTGCAGGGCTTTCCAAGTCAAAAGAGATTCACTTCTCCTTCACCACAAAAACTAAACGTAAAGGTATAAACTTTCCGTTATAAAATATATAGTCATGTGGTGCCCAGGTGGCTCAGTTGGTTGAGCCTCCACTCTTAACTTGGCTCAGGTCATGATCTCAGGGTCACGGGATAAAGCCCCTGCAACAGGCTTTGTGATGTGCGTGGAATCTGCTTAAGATTCATTCTCTCTCTCTCTCTCTCCCTCCCTCCCTCCCTCCCCCTCCCCTGCTGGCTCTCACTTTCTCTCTAAAAATAAATAAATAAATTTAAATTAAATAAACAAGTCACAAAGATAAAAAAACACAAGGTATATAGTGAATAATATTGTAAATAATGTTGTATGGTGACAGATGGTAACTACAATTATGGTAAGCATTTCCTAATATAGAGAATTGTTGAATCATTATGTTGTTCACTTCGAACTAATATAACATCATTTGTCAACTATACTTCAGTTAAAATTTTTTAAAAGTAAAATTTTAAAAACACTGCTAAGTTTTGAGTTTTTTGCTAGACTAGCCAAAAATAATGCCAATAAAATAAGAATCATATGAAATACCTGAATATCACTCAAGATAAACACAAGAACAGTCAAGTCCACAGAGATGACAGAAAATCATTAAAAATTGTACCTGCTTCTTAAATGAGGAACTTTCCCCCCCACACACACCCCAACACCATCAACCCAAGGAAATCTTTAAATCTATACCCCTAACAGATATTGAAGTATGAAAACAAACATTTAAAGATATGAAAAGCTATGTTAAATCAGAAATGAACACCTGAAGGGGCAGCTGATTGGCTCAGTTAAGCCTCTGACTTCAGCTCAGATAATGGTCTCATGGTTCATGGGTTCAGGCCCCACATTGGGTTCTGTTCTGACAACTCAGAGCCTGGAGCCTGCTTTGGATTCTGTGTCTACCTCTCTGCCTGCTGCTTTATTGCTTGCACTCTGTTTCTCTCTCTCATTCTCTCTCAAAATAAATACATATTAAAAAATTAAAAAGAAATGAAAAACTCAAAATCAAAATGAATTTTAAAAAGCATGAGCATCATCCCACCAAATTATGTCTATGAAAATTTCATAACGGGGGTGTGCCTGGGTGGCTCAGTCAGTTAAGCATCCAACTTTGGCTCAGGTCATGATCTAATGGTTCATGAGTTCAAGGCCCCATCGAGCTCTTGAGAGCTCAGAGCCTGGAGCTTGCTCCAGATTCTGTGTCTCCCTCTCTCTGTCTGCCCCTCCCATACACATGCTCTTTCTCTCTACAATAAACATTAAAAAATAATATAATTTCAAAAATGGATAGCCAGCATTTTTTTAAATGTATGTGAATATACCCATAAAAGTAGAGATGAGAGGAAGACAACTATATCAATGTTATATATTTTTAATTGAGATATAATTGACATAGAACAATAGTTTCAGGTGTGCAACTGTACACATGGCTAAATGATCATCAGGCTAGTTGCCATCCATCACTATACATAGTTACAAATTGTTTCCATTGTGGAGAGAACTTCTGAGATGTACTTTCTTAGCAACTTGCAAATAGACAATACTATATTATCAACTATAGTTACCAAGCTATACATCACAGCCTCAGGACTTGTTTATTTTGTAACGACAAGTTTGTACCTTTTGACCACCTTCATGTTCATCAATTTTGATGTCAGGAGTTTAGTTTAATGCAACTAAAACTTGGGATGAAAAGGGAAAGAAAACACAAAAAACTTATTGTTGGATAGGTAGTAGGTAGGTATTAAAGGGTGCCATTCCTCACCCAAACAAAACTGATAAAGCAGGGTCGCCTGGGTGGCACAGTCAGTTGAGCATCTGACTTTAGCTCAGGTCATGATTTCATGGTTCCTGAGTTTGAGCCCTGCGTTGGGTTCCATGCTGACAGCTCAGAGCCTGGAGTCTGCTTCGGATTCTGTATCTCCCTCTTTCTCTAGCCTTCCCCTCCTCATGCTCTGTCTCTCTCTCTCTCTCTCTCTCTCAAAAATAAACATAAATTTTTTTAATTGATAAAGCAGATAATAAAAGGTGAAATAAGCAAACAGGGAACTACAGTCATTAAAGGAGATTTAAGTATCAAGGTAGCCCCTATAATGAAACATTCACCCTTAAATATCCAGTTTTGTTTTTTTAATAAAAGGGCAGAGAATGTGCATTCTATACATAAAGAAATTAAGTTATAATTCAGTTGAAAATAAACAGAAATAAGACCTAAATAATCAATTAAATAAACAAAATTCAGTTGAAAATGAAGTAAATTCAGTCCTAAAATAAATGTGAATCAGCTTAAACTATCTTTTAAGAGAAAAAAACATTTTCAATTTTGCATATACACGGGCTCACAAAAACATGGTCATAATACTCCCAATGTTAAAGAAGAAACTAGCTACTAAGGCCTGAAAGAACTTACTTCATAATGGAAGGGGCTAATATCTCTATGGTCAAAATTTTCCCTTTTGTTCTCTCACTGAACCTTGTAGTTGCAATTTCCTTATCAAAAAAATGTAGCTTTGGGGCGTGTGAGTGGCTCAGTCTGTTAAACATCCAACTTTAGCTCAGGTCATGATCTTGCGGTTTTGAGTTCTAGCCCCGCGCTGGGCTCTGTGCTGACAGCTCAGATCCTGGAGCCTGCTTCTGATTCTGTGTCTCCCTGTCTCTCTGCCCCTCCCCCACTCACACTCTGTCTCTCTCTCCTTCAAAAATAAATAAACATTAAAAAAAAAAAAAAGACATGCAGCTTCGTTGAGTGTCACAAATAATCAAGAGAACAATAGGATAATGCATGTTCGTTATCAGGGTTTTCCCAAGTTGGTTCAGCAGCCACTATTTTCAGCTGAGCATTGGTGTCTTTGGGGGAGACAAAACATTTTTGATTTGTTTTGATGTATTTTCCTGTCTCATCCAAACTTGTGAGATTCCATCTCCATATGTGTTTTCACCTCCCTTTCTGCACCATGGCCGATCACAAATGTTCTGTTTTTGTTATTTATCTCGCTAACCCAGTTATATATGTCCTTCCATCTGTCATTAAAATAACACAGTTAGTTAGCCTTCTTTTTCAGTGATGCCTCAGTCATGCTGGCGTTGGTGTTATGATCATTCTGGTTTTCTTTTCTCATCTGAACTCTTAGAAAACAGGCTCACAGTATTTCCAATGTTAGAAAGTAAATTAGCACTGTCTCCACACAGAGTACAACAGTTAGTCTACAGAGTCAAAGAACGTCTGCTCTCATTCCCCATTACAACCCATTCAAGGTGCACACACTTACATCACAAAATTCAAAGTGAGGCAACAATGGTTAATCATCATCTGTCCATCGTGGTTGCCAATATCAGTCATCAGAGACAGCAACGTCAGAAACTGACATCAGTGACTACATTTGTGGATAATCTCAACTGTATCCACCTGACACCGAAATTAAGGACAAAAAAGTTCCTAACAAAGAATATGTTAAGTTGAAAAGGAAAAGTTATTTTAGGACTGAGGCAGTAAAGCCTCTTTGGCTTAGGTTTACCCTACTTCCTGTTAGGAGTGTTTCCAAACAAGAGGAAAACATATAGCATTTTTTCAAAAGGAAGTCTGGAAGAGTTTGGAGCATAAAGACACACTAGCATGCACCTACTCAATAATTCGCAACACAGTGAGGGAGTGAGACGGTCTCCTTCTGTACAGGACACAGTAAAGCCCAGAAAGGTTGCCACATTACACAACTCCAGGGAAGCTAGGTATGGCTTCCATGAGTCCCGGGTGCTGGTGAGTCGGCAGGAATGTGAAAATGCTCCTGGGCAGCCAGACGCCTGTAGAAGAGCGAGCAGGACTGATATGGGTGATGGTGTCCGGCAGGGCCTCAGTGGTGCCCACCTAAAGCTGGAGTACCTCACAGCTACCTCGGCTCGACCGTCATGTGGCATACCTACACTGTGCAATTGATTCAGACACTTCTTTTGATTCCATGTGGCTCAGGAAATAACACTGCCAGCATTTTCATCCTGTCTCAAGGCATAAATTATTAACTCTCCCTGGCAAAATACTTCCTCAAGTCAATTCTAATCCCCACAGAAGACGCAACATACAGGGTAGAAGCAGCATATGTAGAGCTGGGCAGGAGATCACATTCCTCCCGATGAAAGCCTAGTGGTATCCCACAACCACAGAGGAATCGGTGGCATGCCAGCGAGGTGGCAAGCAATGTCTAATGAAGCTGTCATTGCAGTAGGCAGACGAGTGTGTAGGTCTTTAATGCCCCCTGGAGCATGGAAGATGTGGAAGATGACTCTTCTGAAGAGTGTCTGGTCTTAAAGGACAATAGCTTGTCTAAGTGTTACCTATTTTTTGCAGTTAATCTTAAGTAGGGGAGATTATTAAAGAAAATTAATTCAATCAGATTACTTTCTGTAAAGTTTAAAGGAGAGTTTCTAATGCAATAGTTGACCTAACATTCTCTGCCATTTTCTGTACTTAGTACTATATTCTTTAAGTGTGTCCACATAATTCATTTACTTGGTAGGGAACATTTCATTAGCTAGTCATTATATTCTTGTTTTAAAAGCTTTAGGGGCACCTGGGTGGCTCAGTCAGTTGAGTATTGACTTTGGCTCAAAGTCATGATCACACAGTTTATGACTCTGATCCCCTCATCTCACTCACTGCTGTCAGCTCAGAGCCTGCTTCAGATCGTCTGCCCCTTCTCTCTGCCCCTCCCCTGCTCATGCTCTCTCAAAAATGAATAAACATTTAAAAAAATAAATATGGGGCCTCTGAGTGGTGGCTCAGTCAGTTAAATATCCAACTTCAGCTCAGGTTTTGCTCTTGCATCCATCGGGCTCTGTGCTGACAGCTAAGAGCCTGAAGCCTGCATTGGATTCATTGTCTCCTCCTCTGTCTGCCCTCCCCCTGCTCATGCTGTGTCTCTCTCAGTCTCTCAAAAAATAAAATGTTAAAATAAATAAATAAACAAACTTACTTTAGTAAAATGGCCATATTTCTCTGAATATACTCAAGTCTGATTGCTATGTTAATCTACCTGGCATTTGACAGTGATTTGCTACAATTTATAGAGCCTCTCTGAAGGTCTATTTCATATATATACACACATATTGTTATATATACCTACATATTTTAAGTAAAACTATCAACAATTTATCAACATATTAATTAAATGGTTATTACCAACTCGTTTCTATACTGAGTGAAAATATTTCTTCCATTCAATTTGAGAAGTAGGGTAAGCATCTATAGAGAAACAGTAAGGCTGAATGCAGACGAGAAAGGAGACAGGGTAGGGCCAGCACTTCTTGGAGACTATTAAACCCTTTGCATGCTGAGGTTGCCCCCAGCCTCATCGTATGTTATCAGACAGAGTATGTCATCCTCATGAATTATAAAGCCAAATGTCTAGTGGGTGCGAGCCTGAAAAGTGTTAGTGTGTTAAAAGTATAGCCCCTATTATGTTACTCATGTTCAAGTGTTTTATAATTCACTTGGGCTGGCAGTGGCCACACTTATCGATTTCAGTAAGCCCGGATGAATGCCCTTTAACTGTTCAGACTCAAGTCAACTGCCAGAGAGTGAACCGAAGCTCTGCTGGGTCTCTGAAAACTATATAAGCTTCTCTTTGACTTTGTTACTCCATTTTATTTTAATTTTATTTTTTAGGGTTTTGCCTTTATTTTTTAAAAAAATTTTAAGTATCGTTGACACAAAGTTCTATTAGTTTCAGGTGTACAGCTTAGTGACTCCACAGCTCCCTGTTATGCTGTGCCCTCCAGCGGTCACCATACACCGCTATGGCAATAGTGCTGGCTCTCTTCCCTCTGCTGTGCCTTTTATTCTTGTCACTTATTCGTTCCATAACTGGAAGCCTGTCTCTACCCCTACCCTTCACCTATTTTACCCATTCCCCCATCCTCTGCCCTCTGGAACCATTAGTTTGTTCTCTGTATTTATAGATCTGATATTTTTTGTTTATGCATTTGTTCTTTTAGAATCCACTCACTGAAATCATATGGTATTATCCCCACTCAACCAGACTTATTTCACTTAGCATAATACCCTCTATGTCCATCCATGCTGCTTCCTCAATTTTAAATGGAAGTAATGGCAGAGCTTACTTCATAAGACTGTTTTTAATGTTAATTAAGATGATACACCTAAAATACTCCCAATATTACCTGGAAGAGAGTAAATTTTATGAAGCATTAGCTCTCTATGATGAAGACATAAATAAAATGCAATAAAAGGTTTTATATCATCCTACAAACTAATAAGGAGAACCAAGTTCCTAAAGGTAATTCCAATGATAACTCCATTAATCTATAATACTTATAATCTCTACTAGGAGGGTTTTTTTGCTCAATAAAATCAGAGATGTGTGCTCAGAGAAAAGTGAATGCTTGCTTCACACCCCAATTTCTTTCAGCTTTTCTAGGCATGATGCCTACAAAATACACATGCATTTGTTTTGTTTTGCTTTGCTTTATTTCACTCTGAGCAATGGCTTCCTCTTGTTTCCTTTGTTCATCAATTATTTTGTTTCTGATATCTTAAGAATTTCTCCTGATAAGAACCAGCCACATGATACATAAAGCATAGGTAACTTTTTCTGCAAAGCACTAAGTGAATATTCTAAGTACTATAAATATTGCATCAGTGACCTCTCCACTTGCCTAAGATGATCGAAGATGAATGCAACTGAGAAAAAATTGGACAAATTTTCATAACTTGGAAACTTTAAATCTATCTTTGGACATTTTTTCCTTGCTGAGTCCTCTCCAGACTGGACTAAATTCCTTAGCATATTAGATGTCATGAGTCAGTAAGACTTCTTGTGGTTATGTCAGCTTAAAGATCCTACCCTTTTTCTGTATTCTTTTATACTACTCCTGGTACCTAGGAGTCCAAAGTTACATGGGGAAAAGATTCTAGTAACGGTGATACACTCAGCAATCTATCGTTTCTGGGAAAGGTTGACCAAAACTTGTTCCAGAATAGCATCACCCCCTCTCTCAAATCACTTTCTTTGCAATGATCTTTCCTGTTCAGTTATCTTAAGGTTTGCTATTAATAACTTCTTTCCCTAGCCTAGAAATATCCCCAGTGTTTAAAATTCCTCTAGTTAAAATATAAATGCTCATGTAAATATGAGATCATGTCTAGTTTCAATATTCATTGAAAATAACATAAATGACCAATTTACACTTTACAAATTTGTGTTCCATCAGTGATTGGGAGTGAAGGAGAGCTCACCTACGCAGGAAGTGATCCAGCCTCAAAATACCAAATTATTGTCTACTCTTTTAGACCACCCCTAGACCTTGGCATCAAGGAGCTTAGATACTTGATGAGGGTATCCTCTGGCACAGGCGTTTTATAATATTCATAGAGGTTTATAAAACATCTTTGTCTCTGAGCAATGGTCCTTCGTGGCCATTGAAATAGGTACTCAACCTGAAAATTTTGAAGAAGACAGTAGTGATGTATACATTGCAGCCAAGCCTACATCCTTCACAGTATCACAGAATATCCGGCTGATGTTCTCGAAGGAAAGCTATGCTTTAAACCAGCATTTTATTCTTCCATTTTTTTCTTTACACTGCCTACCTTCATTCACCTACCAAATATATTATTTTGCCTGAACCTGGCTTTTTTTTTTTTTTGCCATTTATATAATCCAAATGATAATCAAAATTATCACTTAATGATGATGTATTATTCATTGCTATATTAGTAAGGTCTAGCAAAGGGCCTAGTTTATAGTAGGAACTCAATAAATATTTATTAAAAAGCTGAATAAGTAACTGAATCAATTAATAATGGTAGCAACCAGACTGTAATTGCCCTTGCAATCTGACCTGGACTTAGGTATAAAATTCTCTTAGTTCTTCCCAAGCAGCTGCAATTTTTCTTATTAAAATACAAATGTCTTGATTTTGGCTTCTGGCCAAAGTGGAGTAAAAGGGGCAAGGGATAAATATAACAAAATAGGTACAAGATATGATCAAACTGCAGAATATTGAGCAAAGAAATCAAAAATGTAAATAAGTGGAGAGCTATTCCATGTTCATGAAAGGAAAGACTCAATACTGTTGAGATGTCATTTCTTCCCAATTTGATCTATAGTTTCAATGCAATCTCAATCAAAATCCTAACAAGTTATTTCTGGATAGAGATAAACTAATTCTAAAGTTTATATAGAGATATAAAAAGACCCAGAATAGCCAAAAGAATTCAGAACACGGAAGACTGATACTACCCAACCTTAACATTTACCATTAAGCTAAAGTTATTATGACAGTGCAGCATTGGCAAAATAATAGACAAATAAAAACATCAAACAGAATGCAGAACCTAGGAATAGACCAACACAACTAGAGCCAGCTGATCTTTAACAAACGAGTAAAGGCAATTCAATGAGAAAACTATAGTCTTTTCAAAAATGATGCTAGACCACCTGAACATCTATATGAGAAGAAATAAATATGACAGAGACCCTATGCTTTCTACTAAAATTAACTCAAAATAGATGACAGATATAAATATAAAACTATGAAACTTATAGAAGGTAACAATGAGAAAAAAATTCTAAGTGACCTTGGATTTGGTGTTGTTTTTAAATACAACACCAAAGAATGATCCATGAAATAAAAAATTGACAATTTGGTCTTTATTAAAATTAAAAATCTCTGTTCTACTGAAGATACTGTTAAGAGATTAAAAAGATAACCACAGACTGTAAGAAAATATTTACAAAAAACATATCTAGTAAGTGACTTTTATCCATAATATGCAAAGAGCTCTTAAAACTCAAGAATAAGAAAACCAACAACCCAGTTTTAAACGATGCAAACAAACACATGCCTCACCAAAGTAGATAGGCAGATAGGAAATAAACATATTAAAAGATGCTCACCATCATTTATCATCAAGGAATTGCAAATTTAAATAATAACATAACATATTAGAATGCTTAAAATGTTAAAAAAAAAAAAGACATTACTGAATGATGAAAGGATATGGAGCACAGGAACTCCCACTCCTTGCCAGTGGGAATGCAAATGGTACAAGCCATTTTGGAAGGCAGTTTGACAGATTGTTAAAAAACTAAGCAGAGTCTTACCACACAATCCAGCAGTCACACTCTTAGACATTTACCCAAATAAATAGAAAATGGATAGTCACACAAAAATCTGCACCTAAATGTTTATAACAGCTTTATTTTAATCCTCACAATCTGGAAGCAAGCAAGATATTCTTCAACAGGTAAAGGAATAAACACACTGCAGTACAGTGCTATGCCAACAGTGGAATATTATTCAAGAATAACAAGAAATGAATTATCAAGACATGAAAATATATAGAGGAACATTAAATGCCTTTTGCTAATGGAAGCCAGTCCCAAAAGGCTATATACAGTATGATCCCCACGATGTAACATTCTGGAGAAGGCAAACTATATAGACAATGAAAAGATTAGTGACTGCCAGGAACTTAGCACCAGGGGAGGCAAGATCATTTGATGGAACATGGTGGATTTTTAGGCCAGTGAAAATATCCTTTACCATACTGTGGATGATGGATACACGATGGATACATGGCACTATATAGGTTTCTCAAAACCCATAGAATTGTATCACACACACACACACACACACGTCAGAACTGGAGATCATCCATTTAAAAAGCAGAGCAACTAACTCTATCAACAGGCTGAAGAAAAAGCACACGATCATCTCAGTAGAGAATGAAAATGCAGTGATAAAATCTTTCAAAAAATTTGGAATAGAAGGGAAGTTCCTCAGTCTCAAAATGGCCATATACATTGGTTTGCTCTAAAAGCATGCTTGTAATCCAAAGCACTTGTATATCAAAGTGAATTTCCCTGTAAGAACTAATAGAAATTCAAATGATTCATTCCAAACCCCAAAATATTCATGTTGAAATGATTACATACTGTAAAGAATACAAAATAACAAAGAAAATACAAAATGGGGGGAGGGGCAAGATGGCGGCGAAGTAGGGATCTCCGGACATTTCACTTGCCCCCATCTCTCACACGGAGAAGGCCTGAAGCCATAGGCACCCTTACAGAATCCAGGAGTTTGGGAGGAAAAGGAGACAGAGTCCGCTGAGAAAACCTTCTAGCGTGAGTGCAAACTGGGGAAGATAAAATCGGGCCGGGACCAGAGACACAGAGGGATGGGGGGGATCCCCCTCTGCGGGGAGTGAGAGGGGAAAGAGAGGCCGAAACTGCTCAAGACACGGTCCCTGTCGCTGGGGAACAGAAAAACCTCTGCTCGGGACACAGAGGGACCCGGTCTCCGCCTCTCCAGCTGACCCTAAGCTGGATGCACTTGTCCCAAACAATCCCCTGGAAAACAACTCCCTGCACGCCAACTCGACCTGGAGGGGCCACGCCACCCACCAAGCGCCGACCGCACCTTTGTGCTTCTGGCTTGGCTGGATCCCCAGAGGGGAGGCGAAGGGCTTAAAACTGGGAGATTTGCTCATGAGTTCCTGTTTCAGGTGACGAGACACAGAGGGACCCAGTTTCCTGCTCTTCAGCTGTCCCAGGCGACCCCTGTCCTTGATCACCAGCCCAACCTGGAGGAGACAGAATCAGAGGCTTCTGGCTCCATCCCCAGGGGGAAGCCAAGAGGCTTGGAATTGCCCTGAGGGGATCGCCTGTGAGTTTGTGTTTCCAGCAATTTCAGTGGGGCACACAGACTGGGATCTGGAAACGAGTCCTGGCCTGGGATATAGAGCCCGACCCACCTTGGCTGCGCCCCCAGCACAGGGAGTTTACACACCCAAAAAAGTGAGTTGCAGTGCTTGGTTCAAGAAGGGACTGGAGCGCTGCCACTCTCCTCCCCACAACCACCAAGGCAGAACTCCCGCCTGACTCACTGGATCAAACCATGNCTTTTCTTTTCTTTTCTTTTCTTTTCTTTTCTTTTCTCTTTTCTTTTCTTTTCTTTTCTTTTCTTTTCTTTTCTTTTCTTTCTAAATCTGAGCACTGACCTGATTAATTCTGGTCACTGGCTTGCTTAAACTTAGTCAAATTTAATCCATTCTGTAGATGTAAATTCTACACCTACCTACCTTTTCATCTCTTTCTCTCAGGAGTAATCAGACTGTATAGTTTCTCTGGATAACACCAGTGTCTTTCTCTCACCTCTTCAACCACATTTCATCCTTTCACTCTTAAAAAAAAAAAAAAAGCTTCTTATCCCTTCTGCCTGTTCCTTCCATTTCCAATTTTGCCTCATACCTGCCCTATCATCTCTCTCTTTCTCTACGCTCTTCAACCAGCACTGCATACACCCAGCTATTTAATTTAGTTGGGAAATCTGGTTATATGCTTTAACTGTTCTTTGGCTATTGGGTTTCTTCTTTTTTCCTTTTCTTTTCTTCTTTTTGGCTTTTTTTATGTATTTTTATTTTCTATTATTCGCCTTCCCTCCTCCCTCTTTTCTCTTTACTTTTACATTTTCTCTCTCGGTATGCGTGTTTGTTGGATTTGTCTGTGCGTTTGTGTGCCTCTGTTCCCTATGTGTTTGTCTGTCTGTTTTTTTTCTCCAGGGCTACCTCAAGACACAAGCCAAAGTACACATGGTTGAGAGTCCCAAATACCACTACCAGTAGGAAAATAAAATAACCAAGTTCTCAACAAGAGAGACCAAGAGACACTATTCAAAGAACACTTTCTGAAAGGATACTCAATGGACAGCCAAAGAGCCTTCTTGGGTACAGCAGCGCTCACAGATGCAGAGAGCATAACAAGTTTTTAAAACTAACAAGAGATAGAAAGCTAACCAAAATGAAGAAATGAAGAGATCTCCTCCAAAGAAATTCCAAGAAGAATTGAAAGCTAAAGAACTGTGCAAAAAACATACAAGCAGCATAGCTAAACAAGATTTTAGAACAAGAATCAAAAAATTAATCACTGGGCTTGAAAAAAGCATGGAGAACATCAAAGAAACTATGGCTACAAACAACATGGAGCTTAAAAATAGGTATGATGAATTTAAAAATGCGATAAATGAGATACATAATAAACTGGAGGCGCCCAATGCACGGACTGAAGAGGCAGAAAGGAGAATAAGTGATTTAGAAGACACCATTATAGAAAAAGAAGAAACTGAGAAAAAAAGAGACAAACTGATCCAGGAATACGAAAGAAGAGTTTGAGAGCTCAGTGATACAGTCAAAAGGAACAATATCCGTTGATAGGAAACCCAGAAGAGGAAGAGAGAGAGAAAGGTGCCAAAGGAGTCCTTGAACAAATTATAGCAGAGAACTTCCCCAACCTAGGGAGGGAATTAAACATTAAAATCCAAGAGGCAAAGAGAACTCCCCCAGACATAATTTGAATCGATCTTCTGTATGACATATCATAGTAAAAATGGCAAAATATAAGGACAAAGAGAATTTTGAAAGCAGCTAGGTAGAAAAGGGCCCTAACATACAAAGGGAAACATATCAGAGTGGTGACAGACCTATCTACTGAAACTTGGCAGGCCAGAAAGTAATGGCAGGAGATCTTCAATGTGATGAACAGAAAAAATATGCAGCCAAGAATCCTCTATCCAGCAAGCCTGTCATTCAGAATAGAGGAGAGATAAAAGTCTTTCCAAATAAACAAAAATGGAAAGAATTTGTCACCACTATACCAGCCCTACAAGAAATCCTAAGGGGGACTCTCTGAGGAAAGTGTTGCAAGGAATGAAGATACCAGAGACACCACCACAAGCATGAATCCCTCAAAGGACACAATGACTCTAAACCCTCATATTTCAATAATAACAGTGAATGTCAATGGACTAAATGCTCCAATCAAAAGGCATAGGGTAACAGAATGGATAAAAAGACAAAATCCATCTATTTGCTGTCTACAAGAAATGCATTTTAGGCTGGAAGATACCTTCAGATTAAAAGTAAGGGGATGGAGAAATATATATCATGCTACTGGAAATCAAAGGAAAGCTGGAGTAACTAATATCAGACAAACTGGACTTTAAATTAAAGACAATAACAAGAGATGAAGAAGGGCATTATATAATAATTACAGGGTCTATCCATCAGGAAGAACTAACAATCATAAATGTCTACGCACCGAATATGGGAGCACCTAAAT
>NW_024082778.1:63329-92488 GCF_003009895.1 Hyaena hyaena | reverse complement strand
AAAAAAAAAAAAAAAAAAAGAACTAAGAACACCAGTACATTGAATGAAACTTGAAAATATCTTATTTATGGTGGGATATGGGAGGAAAAATATGCAAAGGAAACATAGAAAGCTAAAACTATAAAGATCAAAAATATTTCTGAGCACCTTGATGCCCATGTTTAAAAGGAAACATTAATGGTGTTTGGGTGGCCCAGTCAGTTAAGCATCCAATTACTGGTTTCACAGTTCATTGGATCGTGCCCTACATGAAGCTCTGCTCTGAGAGTGCAGAGCTGGCTTGGGATTCTATCTCTCTCTGCCCCTGCCCCACTTGTATGCACACATTCTCTTTCTCTCTCTCAATATATAAATAAATAAATAAACAAACACGAAAAAAGGGAAACATCACATATTAAAAGGAAGCATATAAGTTAAACAAGATACATTTTTGAAAATATTTTCACAGAGATCTCTACCAGAGGCATCATGAAATAAGTCAGAAGATGATGACCTCCTAAAAATAAAACCATTCTTCTCCATATGGCTTTTACTTTCATTATTTTTGAGAAAATTTGCATGCTAAGTTGAAATAGCATTATGTGAGGGCATTTCAGTGAGGATTGGAAGAATTATTTATATAACTAAGGTTCTAATTTGTGGTGAATCTAGAGAGTTTTGGAACTTGATATGTTAAAAACTAGATGTGTATGACACTAAAACATTTTTCAAAGTTAGTTTTCACTCTCTCCTGAATGTATCTAAATGTATGTTATTTTCACCAATTAACTTAATAAGTCTGAAAATAACACATCAATTTCTCACCCCAACACCAGAATTAAAAATTCAAAAACCTTCAAATTTATAAAACCTTGCATCACAATTGGGTTAAGAGTTTTATTCTGAGTTCTTCCCTGAAAGATGATGGTCTGGCAATACCACCTTTGCAATTCATTTTCTCCATTTTTAAAATGGGAGAAAAATTCTAATTACTTTTGAATAAGAGATAAAGCACAGTCCCTGAGTATAAATTGACAATCCTGAAGGGTATAAATTCAATCATGAACAATTGCATTAGACTGCATTTAACTTATGCCTCCTGTCATGTCCTTTAAAAGAGCCTTAATTTATAATAGCTTGTGATTGTCCCATAATTTCTTTTAAGCAAATTTAAAATTGTTTTTACTGCATTTCAGTATAATCTCTTCTCCATCCCCCTAAAGGATTTAGCTTTGGATTAAAATCTTCCAGGAGGAATAGGGGTGTGTGTATGTGTGTGTGTGTGTGTGTGCGTGTGTGTGTGTGTGTTACACTAATAGTAGTGCTATAATTTATGAGAGTGAAAAAGAGAAATTGTTACCTTTTACTTTCCAACAGAGCCTACATGAATTAGGTGAAATATGTCCCCTGTGTATTTATTTCTGTCTTAGATTGGAGTTTTTTCATTTTTTTTATCACGTGTATACAGACTGCATGCTATGGAATCAAGCTGATCCAAGCAACCTATTAGACACATACTGTGTTTTCACCGTAGGCACTTTAAGGAGGCTGGGTTTCAACTTGGAACCTTGCCCTGGATCATCCCAGGGTTGGGCACAGTACTATGACAAATCTTGATAGCTTATTGCTGATCACTGCAAAAAAATGGACATGTAGAGTTTGGGAGCTTGAGAGTTTCCCTTTTCTTTTAGAGGGCAGATGTGTCATTCAAGTCCCAGGAATAATGATGTACATAAACTACACATCAGGAGCAGCTGTGTTCAGAGAGACTGAGTCCTCATCAGCATTATATCCAGTACATTCTAGACCACCCACAGGTCATTCTCTCCTTCTTGCTGTCTGGATTGCCTCCAAAAATATTTTTAATGAGATTTTCATTGAATTTCAAATCAATGTGCCAAATTAAAGAGAGAGCAGAGAGTAAAAAAAAAATGGATATAATGGGGTTACAAAGTGGAAAGTATAATGGTCACTAGCTATTGAAATTAGATTTTATTAGTTTTTTTTTCCCCTCAGTGGGTATAAGATATGGTATTTGTCCTTATTTTGAAATTATAGTAAATTATGAAAGCATTGAGGTGGGGTGGGGAAGCACTGTACTAGTTAATGTCCTTTGACCAATAAAGACAATCATTTTGTATGGGCAATATGTTCACACCTAATGCATTTTTTTCTGCCTGTTGCTAGCTCTATTTTTTTTTTTTTTTTAATTTGAGAGAGATGGGGTAAGGAGCAGAGAGAGGGAAAGAGAGAACCTCAAGCAGGCTTCATGTTGTCAGCACAAGCCTTGACTTGGGGCTCAATCTCCCAAACAGTGAGATAATAACGTGAGCTGAAATCAAGCTGACTGAGCCAGCCAGGTACTCGGTGCTAGCCCTATTATTATCCCATGGTAATAATAGGATTTTATTTCTCATCCAGGTTTTAACCCAATATTTCTGAGCACAGGTATTCAAATCTCTGCTTATTTTAAGCATAGATATTTGTGGGCTTTTTTATTCCTTTGAGATTTTCTTTATAACTTCCGCCAGCCCTGTTCTCTTATTGGGTGATTTTGCAAAGATACAAGCTCACTGTCAATTTATTTGGGTATCTCCTCATTATCTACAGAGAGCAAGTTGCAGAATATCCGGTTTGTTGAATAGGGGAAATAATCCAATCGTGTTGACCCTCAGGAATGGAAAATAATTTGTTCATTAAAATGTCAGTGGTTGTAGGGGCTCCTGGGTGGCTCAGTCTGTCAGCTGTACTGACAGCTCTGAGCCTGGAGCCTACTTGAAATTCTGTGTCTCCCTTTCTCCCTGCCCCTCCCCTGCCCTTGCTCTCTCTCTCTCTCCCCTCCACCTCTTTTCCTCTCTCTCTCAAAAATAAATAAACATTAACTTTTTTTAATGTCGGTGATTGTATATTTGGGTGCCTTCTCACTGAAACTCTTCTGAGTAGGTATTTCCATTTAACAGACATAGCCTGTCTGTGTGTGAACTAGCTCTGAATTTTCCAACTTAAATTATGTTGGTCTTAGGTTCTTCTTACCTTAAATTTTGTTGTTGTGTCTGTTTTACTTCCTTGTTACCTTTTCTGATTCTGTATATATTCATTTATTTTGGTTGCCCACATTAGTAACAGAATCAATCCAGAGGCAAGGATTTGAGGGTAAGAAGTTAATTTTTGGGGTGATCTCATGAGCAATGGTAGGGAAGTAGGAAAGTGAGATGTAGACTGGAAAGAAGCCAATAAAAGAATGAGTTAAGAAATTGATTATGTTTTTTTGACAACTGGGGCTAAAGCTTGTTGGGTACCCCTGGAAATAGAACAGAACGTGCTTCAGAGTTATGGAACCACAACAGTGAGCAAGCTGGGACACTCACCCTCTTGTCTCCTTTCATCATTGGTTTGGGTTTGCTTTCTGGGGCTCATTACTTCCCTAAACTTTTAAGTTTGCCCCATGTTTGAGCAAAGGATGACAGATAAAACCTGTAGGTAGAAAGCTGCATTTACTTGCTGAAAGTAGACTATACTTTCAGGGTTCATTTCTATAGTTTCTCTAAATACATAAGTACTTGCTGAAAGCAGACATCAGGGTGCACTGAAACACTGAAAAGTGACAGAAATGGGTAGAGGCACACACAGCTTCTCAATAGTTATCAACACTAGGCTTTCCCTTTCAACAATTGTGGCTCTTAAGGTTTTAACAATAAAATATAAAGCAGCAACTACCGATCTGGCTTGAAGAACCTGGATAATGTACTCATTTTTAGTTATGGATATTACAGAGCTAGGACATTGATATTTCCCAGTTAGCCCAACAATGGGCATGCCACAGTGGGCAGTGTATTCGGCAATCCCTAATGAGCAAACACAGAAATCTGTGCTCTGTAACTCTGTAGCTTTCCATTCACACAGCCTATTTTGAGTGAACAAAAAAAGCCTTCTTCCCACTATTCTTAGAGCCCAACATGAGATATTTTCCTAATCAACCTGTCAGTGGTTGTGCTGTTCTTTTCGTACTCACCTATCATGTTTCTTTAATTCTCAAATATTGGATGATGCAAACAGAATGGCTTAAGCAGTAAGGAATATTTTTTTTCTTTATTCACAGAACTAAAATGTGCTATGAGAGTTTTAAATTCAGGTGTGGCTATATCCAAGGACTTGTTAGCTGTCATGACCTTTTTGTCAATCTAAATGCTTCGCTCTCTTGTTTCTTGGCTCTCTTCTCAGATCGACTATCCATCTCCCCTTACCATGCCAAAATGGCAACCCTGAGATACCAATATTATACTCAAGAGTTCTGATTCAGCAGAAATAAAAATCTTAATTCCCACCAACAGTTAAAACAAAACCCTAGACCTGACCCATAGAAGTACAATTAGATAACTGCATTGCATTTTTAACCCTGAACTCCTGAATTAAATATTTTCATTAGGAAACACAATGAGGTTATCGTCTAGATTAGGGTCATGAGCCTCCCTGGGAGTGATTGGTTGTTTGTGAGGGGAAGTAGAATGGGGTGGAGTCTAGCTCTTCTAGAAGATCATGAATTGAGAGGCGAGCAGAGGTCAGTTTGAGTTGTATTTTCAATCATTTGATTCTCCAGATGAAAATTAAGGGATAATTATGAAAAGATAGTAAACATTTTGACTAGTGTAATAAGTGTCAATCTCTGCAGTATGGCATCACTTCCATACATCCTACTACTGGTTTTGACTATATTTCTACCTCTCCTTTCCTACCTCTATCAACACTTACAAATATCTACAGCTAAATATGGTGCCTTCTGCCCATTGAAAAACAACTATAGCTTCATCGACCTCTTAACCCCCATTTAGAAGTGGTCCCCGCTACCCCTTAGTAGGTTCCCTGGACCACAAATGGGATTTGTACACTCCCTCAATTTGAACAACCATTTAAGCTGTGTTCAAAACACATTCTTGTCAATACATTTTAAAAACCCAACAATTCTATAGCCATTACATTGCATTAAATTTAAACAAAGCACAAGAAGCAACCTACCCATGTGTGAATTACTTCTACTCTCAGAATGACGCCAAAGTTCAAAAACTCTTCTGGCACAAAATTATTTTCCAGTGGGTCAGGTGTTTTGTTTTGTTTTTTAATGAACTAGAGGGAAATTGATATTTTTATTTATGAATAACCTATAGTTCTCCAAAGAGTAAATTGCCTTATTGTATTATGTATTATGTATTATGTATTACTTCCCAAATCTTCATGCTGTTTACTATGATTAGTTATTGCATCATTTAAAATTTATAAACTAGTCTCAAATCCCTATGCCATAGAATCTGGTAAACTCAGTGTCTCTCTCAATATCTTTGCAATTTCTTGAGAGTGACAAGTATTGATTGAATTGAACACCTCATTGCTGTTGGCTCACTTCCTGATCCTAGGTGAATTATTTTTTTCTTCACTTTGCATCTCACTTCTTGCTCAGGACATTTCTGCTGGATTGTAACCCAGTCTCTTTAATTTCTGAAGTACCACTTCAACCACACTGGAAACAGCAGACTTCTGCTATATGTGGTCAGAAGTTCTCAAACTTTACCACACAGTATAATCCTCTGGAGGATTGAACCTGTATTCCTGCACTGAAACCCCACAGTTTCTGATTCTGTAGGTCCAGATGTCTCCTGAGAATCTGCATTTGTAACCAGGTTCCTATATAATGCTTAGGCGGCTGATCAGGAGAGCACACTTTGAGAAACACCTGCTTAGAGAAATGAGGTAGGATCAGGGGAGGGTTGCCTTACTATAAAGACACCTTAAAATTGAAACATAGATTTTCTAGTTTTAAAAGTCCCTCAACCATTTTCATCTTCAGAAATTTCTCAGTAGTCAATTTGCCAGGAAAGAAGAGGCCTCTTTTCTTTCTTTTTCCCTCTTTTTATGGATCCCTCACTCCTTTCTCAATGACTGACTTGGGAAATTCAAAACTCCTCTTAGTTTACTATATAGAAAACATAGCTCTTAATGTCTCTCTGCCTCAGACTTAGCCTATCCTGGTCAAGACAATGGGCTTTTTTTTTCCCCCCAAACTCATTTGCTAAAGATTGTTTATCTGCTACTGGCTCTTAAACTGATAGTTTAATTCTCTCAATTGTATTTTATAATAAATTATTATGAAATTTGTTTTTCATTTCATAAATCTAAGCCTTTATATGTATATTTAGCTAGTTTAGAATCTTTTCTTTGTTTTTCTTTCTTTTCTTTCTTTTCTTTCTCTCTCTTTTTTTTTTTTTTTTTTTGAGACAGAGGGAGATTGGGAAGCAGAAGGAGAGAGAGAGAGACATGGGGCTCAATCTCATAACCATGAGATCATGGCCTAAGCCAAAATCAAGAGTCAGATATTCAACCAACTGACCCATCCACGTGCCCCTAGAATCTTATTTTTACTGCATATATCATTTACTACATGGCTATGATCATGATAATAAATATTTTATGGAGGGGCGCCTGGGTGGCTTAGTCGGTTAAGCGTCCGACTTTCGCTTAGGTCATGATCTCGCGGTTTGTGGGTTCGAGCCCCGCGTCGGGCTCTGTGCTGACTGCCAGCTCAGAGCCTGGAGCCTGTTTCAGTCTGTGTCTCCCTCTCTCTCTGACCCTCCCCTGCTCACGCTGTCTCTGTCTCCTAGAAATAAATAAAACATTTAAAAAATAAATAAATAAATATTTTATGGATTAACACATACATATATTTTTGATGTTACATCACAGACTAACCTTGTAAAATACAACCTTTATTCAGAGTGAAAGAGGAAGAACAATGAAATGGTACCTCCTAAGTATCAAGGCTGTCCTGACTAAAAGGCAAGGTAACTTTACAGTTAAACCTAGGATCCTAAGCCAGGCTGCCTGGCTTCAAATCCAGCTCGACAACTTTCCACCTGTGTGAAACTAAGAAATTTAACCCTCTTGGTCTGTTTTTGCTTTACCTTCTATGTAATATGGATGATTATATTACCTTCCTTAAAGGGTCATTGTGTGATTAAATTATATAATATATATATCTTTATGTATATATAGCCTTAAACAGTACATCAGTAATACTTAATAAATATTACTTCCTCTTATGTTGAGGAACTTGTATTTTTAACAAATATCATTATTTCTGGTTCTATTGTGTTATTCAGTCATATTCTTTGTGAAGGATTTTTAGTTTGGCAAAAAAGCATGTCCTGCATTTAGGGAAAACCCTCTAAAGACATGAAAACACTGTTGTATGTGTAGGTCAGCAATCAGAAATATTGGAGAAATTTGTCGAATTCTATCAATGGTTTCCGCATCCATTGTGGAATTAGGAACTATTCAGCACAAATTAAAATTTGTGTTCAAGTTGTACTTTTATTAAATTGCAATTTTGCCAAATTTTTAATATTTATTCTAGGAAGCCCTGATATAATTTATAAAGTATACTAAACTCCTATAAAACTTACTTTCCACTATAGGGCATAGCACTATAGGTCATCACAAGACAGTGATGTTCCATTGCTAAATTTCTTTGAAGATAAGAAATGCTTTTAATAAATATAATCAGAGGCTAAGTTTAAATTGTTTCAAGAGAATTTGAGCCAACTGATGTGTGAGTGTGTGTGTGTGTGTGTGTGTGTGTGTGTGTGTGTGTGTGTGTGATCACCATAATCACTATCTTTGCTATAAATCCATTTCTCTCTATAGAACAGGCAGCAGGTAACTTTTATCCTTCTAACTGTCATCCTCCTCTCCTACTTGTCAGTTAATTTGTTCATTTCCAATTTTGATACAAGTTTCTGGAATTATATATGGTGGTTCAAGCCCCCTTTGTAAGCACATCTGTTCAGGTAAAGGAGCATTTTGTTTTCATCCTCATCAAAAAGAGAAAAGGTAGAAAGCATTTTTAACCTTGCTCTAAATTTTTATAATCCAAATTTTAGCAATGAATTGACAAGATTATTGCTGTGGCTTACCTCTCCTTCCCTTTTTCCTGGATGTTGTCTTCCTTCCTACACACACACACACATATATTCCTACATATTTATATATGTATATTTTATGTATACATATATATTTATATATAATACATGTTTGAACTATTTTACTGTCCTCTATAAATAATATTATCAATGTTAGCAATTTCCTTGTGATACAGATTTTATTTTATTTTTATACGTTCTAAGTGGTTTAGTATAAAAAAATACCTAATATCTTTTACTTAAGTGAACTAATGTTTATATGTAAAATAAATAAGCACTTGGGGTGCCTCGGTGGCTCATTTGGTTAAATGTCTGACTCTTAATCTCAGCTCAGGTCTTGATCTCAGGGTCATAAGTGCAAAGCCCTGTGTGGAACCTACTTTAAAAAAAAATCTCCTTTTGCAGCACTTGGGGGGCTCAGTCGGTTAACCACCCGACTCTTGATTTCAACTCAGGTCATGATCTCATGGTCTTGATATCTGTGCAAGCCCCATGTCTTGTCTCTGTGCAGGACCCTGGGTGTGGAACCTGCTTAAGATTGTCTTTCTCCCTCTGCACCTCCCTGGTTTGCCCACACCCAGGCACTCTCCTTCTCTCTCTAACAAAAAAGAAAGTGCTTGTTTCCTGTCAATTCTATACCAAGTAAATGATGAAAAACCAATTATCTTTTAATATGTTTAGAATCTGCTTTTGTTTCATTTTTGCAGACTGTGGGAAACTAAATAAGTTATTTTCTTTCCTTTTTATAAATTGTAGCAAATTTTGCTGTAAAAGGCTTTAGTGAAGGCAAAAGCTTATGTTGGTTGTGGTGGTAGCAGTGGGCTTTTTTAAAGAAAATTACTTTTCACAGAGTTTATGCTGATTGGAATCAGAAGCATATTAATTGTTGGTAAATATTTGTACTTTCCAGAGATGGAGAAATGTTCTTGCAAAAGAAATCAAGCAAACCGTCCATTTTTTTCTTTCTTTTCCATTCTTTCCCTGTACCTAACTAGCTCTAATTCTTCCCCTTCAGAGTAACCCCTGACTGAGTCAGCTCATTCAGATGTTTGGAAACCACGCTGGCTCCCTTTTTAGTCAACTTTTCCTCAGCAGATGTAATAATACCATTGGTAGATCTTTGGGGAATTTTCCTTTCTGCTCTTCACCCTCATTACTCCTGCCATCTGGTTCATTTCTGTTTTACTTCCATTCAGCAGATGTGCTACCCTCACCCCGCCCACACTGCCCTAAATGAATCTCCCTAGTTCAGCATGCCCATGAGTTAGGACAGGTACAGGGACAGAGAACTGAATAATGCCAAGGTCTTAGCCCCATATTAAATCAGTTCAAAACAAGGAGACAATGCTTATACTTCTTCATAAGCCAGAACGTTTCTTTTCTTTTGGCTCTGTACAGTTAACATGAAAACAAAGTCCTCATTTGTTGCCGAATGAAGGTCATATTTCATGGGATCCAAACTTATGCTTTTCTTTTGGTAGAAACATTGTGGTTTATACCAGTGAAATTTGCCCAGCATTTGACAATTCATGGAGTATAAGTGGCTACTTGCACATAATTTATTGAATGAACTGTTATTGTTGACACTTTATACATGCTTAAATATATTAGGCAAGCCCAGTCATGTTCTTGGTCTTGAAGGGACATAAAAGATAAATTCCATCCTAAAGTAGATATTAGTTCTGTTGAGAAAAATGATTAAGTATGAAATAACTGTTGCCAGTATAAAGCCATATTTTTTTATTCCACAATTTTTATTCCTCAATTGTGAAGTACAGACTCTAAAATACAATAGAATTGCAAAGAATTAAGACTCACTTCTGGAGGAAGAAGAGAAAAAGTGATAAAAGTGGATGATGAGGGCGGTTTGCCCACACTGAGATGAAAACACTAGACCTCTGTTTGAATCCCAAATTCCATTTAAATGTTATTCTAGACATAATGATCTAACATTAAATTTTTTAAAAGTATTCCACATTCAAACTGGTGAGAAGATAAGACTTAGATTAGGTAGTAATTGATAAAAGTTAAGATTATTCTTCATTGCCTAAATCTACCTTCATAAAAATCTCCTGTTAAAAAAAAAAAAAAAAAAAAAAGATTCTGCATCTCTATATTACCATGACTGATTTGGGCCTTTTGTGGGATACAGCAATGAAGACATTAATACTTTATAAAAATATATGTGAACGTATGTGGAATAGCATGCTTTGAAATGCCTGCTAACCTTTGGAGGACATTCATTGTCAGTGTGGGTAAAAAAGATTTGGGGTAGACAAATGATAGTGGTAAGACTCTCTCTTCTGCATCATGGAGATTTCCTTGTCCTTGTACCTTGAAGTCATGGACTCCGGGACCACATGTACTCTTACAAAAACTTTTAAATAAAACTATAAAGAATCTGAAGGAATATGTCAATGTAAATATGCTCTGAAAGGCAATGAACTTGGGGGTCAAATAGAACTAATACATCATCTGAGTTGTTTTTGGTAAAAAGCTGTATATAATGCAGTTATATAAAATAGAGCTAATAATTCTAGATATATTAGAGATAACCAAAGTTTTATTTAATGAATAAAGTTGTATGTGTATTTTTTTGTTTTCAAACAATTTTTCAGATTAGTGTAGTATCTCAAAATATAGTATGACTGACATGAATATTAACTTGTAAGAATGCATCTGCATGTTTTTATATATTATGAAAAATATATAACTCTGAGTTAACAATTTTGGAATAATCTGCCTTTTTTTTTCTTTCACAGGAATCTGATTATCATATAAATTCAGACCTAAGTATTCAGTACTGAGAAACATGGAATCATTGAATTATACGGCAAGAGGGATCTGAAACCTCATTACATCCAACAATATTTTATTATCTTTAGATTAAATAAGTGTAAGAATGTCAAATAGAAAACTCTGCCATATTTTAAAGGTAATTATATGCACAGAAAACCCAGAAGTTCAAAACCTGGAAGAAACCAAGGCTCACCTATCCATAGCATATTAACATTATAGAGCTACTACCAAATAATAAATATATCACCTATTTACTAATGTAATTACTAAACTGGGTATTTTTTTAATTTTTTTTTAATTTTAATGTTATATTTATTTCTGAGAGAGAGACAGAGAGGCAGCATGAGCAGGGAAGGGTCAGAGAGAGAAGGAGATACAGAACCCGAAGCAGGCTGCAGGCTCTGAGCTAGCTGTCAGCACAGAGCCCAATGCGGGGCTTGAACCCACGACCCGTGAGATCCTGACCTGAGCCAAAGTTGACGCTTAACCAATGAGCCACCCAGGTGCCCCAAAACTGGGTATTTTACATGATAGAACTACTGTGTGCTTATTGATTTGGAAGTCACGGAAAATTGAAATGTGAGGGATTATGCAGATATGAACTGGAGCTGGACTGACTACAGATGAGACATTTAAATTTGGGTGAGGTTGATTTGGGGATCAGAAAATAAATTGGGTATTAAAGGAATATTCTACAGAAAGGGAAAGGAGGGCCCACATATAATTCTTAGGAAAAAAATGGGCAACCAAAGAAGTCAGGTAATTAACACAGGAGAGAGCCCTAGTCAACTAGATTTAAAGGAAATGTGTCTCCCAGAGTGTTCACATGCCATAAGGATTAGAGAATAAGAACATCAAGGGGGGGCCTAGGTGGCTCAGTCGATTAAACTTTTGACTTCAGCTCAGGTCATGATCTCGCAGCTCCTGAGCTCGGCCCAGCATCGGGCTCTATGCTGACAGCTCAGAGCCTGGAACCTGCTTTGTACTCTGTGTCTCCCTCTCTCCCTCTCTCTCTGTGTCTCTCCCCACCCACACTCTGTCTCCCTCTCTCAAAAATGTATAAACATAAAATAAAATAAAAAAAGAACACCAGGAAGAATGAGTATGCGTGAAGCTGAGAGAAGAGATCCAATTAAAAGAGAATGTGAGCTCAAAGCCAGAGCTCAAGGTTACAATGATAACAAAGGGTCTCTGGAGTTGGGACATGATGGAACCTTAAGTCAGTAAGGAAGGTTTAGCTTTAGACACAAAAAGATGAAATGAGGATTTTTCTGAGACTTGAGAGACTAAATGGTGGGTGCAAACAGAACACTGAACTGGGAGAAAGATAAAAGGGGAAGCTCAGGAAGTCAGGCTTCCTAGGCACAGTGGTGGGACTGACCACGTATTGAGGAGAAAAAGGAGATACTAGATCTTAGAAGAGAAAAAGTCTGAAACCATTATGGCTGGGTATAGACTGAGGAGCCAGCAGGAGATAAATAAAAGAACTGATGAGCACAAGAAAGAAGTTGCAGTTCTATTATCATACTTTATTGGACAAAGTAAGAACAAGGGTTTTATATTTTAAAAAAACTTCAACTTGTGTCCTGGTGTCATGATCATTTGAGCAAACTGCTTTATGGTGCTTATTGATATTAACTGTTCCCCTGTTCAAGTTACTGAAGTCTGCACAATGAGTAAGCGATGTGGTACCCGTAAGGAAAAAAAAAAAGTGTGTTTATTATTAATATTTACTATGCAAAAAAAAAAATCTCGAACTCTTTTGATTAACTTTATTTCTGTAAACAGAATCACTTTTCCAGATGTGTAGGACTCATTTTTATCACGGGTCCAAGAACCAAGAACACCTTAGAAAATGATTGTTTTCTTAAGCTGAGTTCAAAATGAGGCAAAAAACATCTGCAAAAACTGGGCAAGAGAAAAGCCAAGAAATCCAGTCTGCTCCCATAAAGGAAAAAATGACATAGCTGAATCTGAAGGTAACAACAGAAATGGGGTCACCCTGCTATTATCTCAACAAGACATTTTCTGTTTATTTGGATTTTTGTTTGTTTTGTTTTGGGTTTTTATGTACTGTGCCTTCGAAAGGAATAAAAAGATTAAGCAAATGAAAATGCTTTTATGTAACAAATTCACACAACACTGCCAAACCTAGGGAGCAAAATACTCTCCATTTTCCATGTCTTGGTGTACAACAAATGGACACAAATGTGTCTCAGTTTTTCCTAAATATAAGCAGCAGGACATGGAGGTAGAATGGAGCTTTTCTAAATGTCTGGCTAACAAAATGACAGAGTGAATATTTGGAAAGTAAACGGAGCAAAGAAATATAAAAATTTTCCATGATATTGTATAATTAAAGTCAAAGGAATTTATGACATAAAAATGGCTTTTCCTCAAATTTATTTTAGAGTGTACTGGCTGCTAACTGAAGCAAAAGATAAAAAGTAATCAAGTGATATTCATAGTGAACACTGAACTAGAGTTCAAGAGAGGTCAAAATGTTCAAGTCAAATACTGCCCCGGGGATTACCATTATTGCTGTTCTGAGCAGAAAAAGATAAACGTGTTTGGCCCAGGGATTACTGATTCTCAATTTATAAGCATAAACCATCAAACCTCTCCAAATTACATGTGCAAAACCTTCACTGACCACCAAGATGAGGTCCGTTTGATGAGACTATATTCAAATTCTACTTTTTTCTGCCTCAGGTTTAAGCCAATGCTGTTTTATTTCATTTTCTTTTATTTTTTTAATGTTTTATTTATTTTTGAGAGAGAGATAGAGACAGTGTAAGCAGGGAAGGGTCAGAGAGAGAGGGAGACACAGAATCTGAAGCAGACTCAGGGCTCGAACCCACGAACCATGAGATCGTGACCTGAGCCAAAGTCGGACGCTTAATCGACTGAGCCACCCAGGCACCCCAAGCCAATGCTGTTTTAAATCATTGTGTAAAAGGATGCATTTAAACTTCACTAATTATTTTAATCTTACTTTCTATAACATTGTTCCATTGTCTTTTTTAATTTTTAACATAAATGTTACATATATGATGAAGAGTACAGATATACTTTAAAGAAAACTAAACAATCTGCTGGTTAAATGTAGAAATAAATAGGTATCTCAATAAAGTTAATAATTATCATGCCTTAGTTATGTTTTGGGTCTATATTTTTTTAATATGAATATAGTTCAAGAGATGTCCACCAGACCTTGGCCTATCATGCATGTGCAGACATACAAATATTTTTTGAAAAGAATTGGAAAAATTATGTTCACTCCACTTAATTGACTAGGTATTTCCTTTAATTTCTATGTTGAGGGTGGAGGAGAGGGGTAGAAAATAGAAAAGCATAGAGACGAAGGACAGGAGGAAGGAGGAGAAAGGCAGGGAAGGAAAGCTGGGGAGGGAGAGAAAGACACTAGCTCCAGATAATTGAATGTTAAGTTAACTTCTAATATAATACAAGAAGCTGATGGCCGACTGGAGACCTAGTAAGTAACTGATTTCATGAGCCTCAGTTAGTCACAGCCTTTGAAAGGTTTTTGATTTCCACATAAGGATGGTAGTCTAGAATTTAGACTCCAGATTACCTCTTAGGTAACTGTTAGTTTTAACAGAATAACTAATTCTATTATTTTTACATATATTTGATTTTTATCACCGAATAACAAAATGAAAGACTCTTGATTGAGAACAAGAACAGATTAAGAATTGTTTTGAAAAATTGGAGGTAATTGTGGTATTTGGGAGAGAAGGAAATTCTGATTGTTTGCTTGCTGTGCTCTAACACAATCTTTCTTGCATTGATTGGGAATAATTGGCAAATGCATCTCTGTCAGATTTATTGATCATTTTGAAGACAGCTCAAGTAGGTTTATACAAGGATATAATCATGTGGGAGTAACAAGCTTGTGGAATATAAGACTTCCTTCTACTATGCAGAGTTCAAAATTTCAACATTCCCATTTTCCTTCTTGCTTCATCCCCAGACTTTTAAATAATGACAAAAACTGAATGCTGCATCTTTCGGTTGTATCAGTAGTCATTGTTCACTCACCATCTGTGACACAATTTGTACTGATCTTTTTGTGTGTAAATGATTTAACATTGAAATATTATTTATCTTCTCTATCACTGACTATTATTTATCTTTTTTATGACTCCTGACCCTTGAACAACATGGGTTTGAACTATGCAGGGGCACTTTTATGTGATTTTTTCTCAATAATTATATTGGAAAATGTTTTGGATTTGTAACAATTTGAAAAAACAGATGAATCATGTAGCCTAGAAATACTGAAAAAATTAAGAAAAAGTTAGATACTATCCTAAAAGTATATTATATAATACACAAAACAAAGTATGTGTTGACTGTATCAGTAAGGCTTCCGGTCAACAGTAGGCTGTTAGTAGTTACATTTTTGAGGAGTTAACAGTTACAAGCAGATTTTCAACTGTGCAAAGGATCATGCATTGTTGAAAGGTCAACTGTATTCTTTATTCCTTGTAATCGTAAGTGCCATGTTCAATGGTCAGAAACATTCTCCTCTTGGCAGAGGAACAGATTTTGTATCTGGCTAGCCTTTATTTCTTGGAATTTACTACATCTGTCACGATTTTTCCTTTTGGACAATTACTCTCAAGTATTTACTGACTCTAATTTCTGCAATACATATAAAGTATTTGCCTTCTGCCTAGATAATTTCTAGCATCTCCATCTCTCCTTTGCTTAAAGAGAAAATTCTCCAAAAAATGTTGGTCATACAAAATGCCAAACTTAAAATGTAATCAAAATTTATATTTTCTTGAAAAAAGAATTGTGTAAGTGTATGATTTAGTTTCTCTTGTAGAGATTAGAGACAACATGACATGAGAAGCATAGTTTACATGATTATGATATAGCTTTCCTCTTAATTTTGGTTTTCCATTTATTTTAATTATAAGCAACCTCATACTAAATATACATCCCATGCTAAGTGAGAGTTGATATAGAGGAACTGTAGCATAGGGTGTAGAATAAGTGCTCTTTTATCAACTGCCAGGGTTTGAATCCAGTCACTTTTATGTACTAGCTGTGTAACTCTGGGCAACTTCGTAGGATTTTTGTGATTATGACATAGTGTGAGTATGTAAGGTACCTAGGAAAATGCTTAGCATATAATATGGGATCCATAAGAGTTGGAATACCTGACCATGCTAGTTTTCATGCTATATGACAGTAAACTAAATTACTGCTAAATACAATTATGTTCCTTAAAACATAATATTTTATTTATACCAAATTATACACAATGATTAAGATATCATTATAACTATAAATTTAGTTGTTTATTTATGTACCAGGAAAAAATTATGAATATACTGTAATCTATATTTAAAATCATGCAAAAGGCACATGCTTACATAACACTCTGTAACTACTACTACTATTACTACTAACTATATAATTACTCAAGTATATTTGTGGAACTGCCTACATACAAAATGAGCAGTTTCAATGATGATAAATATACATGACAACTTTAAAAAGCAGACAGAATATTAACAGTTTGCAAGATGACTATTAATGATAAAAATACCAAAATGCATTTAAAGGGAAAATTAAAAAAAAATTAACCTATGGTACCTGGGTGGCTCAGTAGGTTAAGCATCTGATTTTGGCTCAGGTCATGATCTCACAACTCATGGGTTCAAACCCCGCATCAGGCTCCGTACTAACAGCTAGGATTCTGTATCTCCCTCTCTCTCTGCTCCTCCCCTGCTCACATTCTCTCTCTCTCTTTCTGTCTCTCTCTCTCTCTCTTTCAAAAATAATAAACATTTAAAAATTTTTAATAAAATAAATTAACCAGAAGAAAAATAGTGAGAAAACAGTATGGTAAAGTTGAAGCAGTGTGAGATTTGGAATTGGAGAGACCCAGCTACTTGACTTACTAAATTTATTACTTTGGACAAGTTGTTAAACTTTTCTGATTGGGGGTTTCATCATTTACATCTATGCTAATAATTCCACCTATCTCTCATAGATTATCCATCTCCCCCCATTATCCATTAAGGAAGTTAATTGCAAATTTTTTAAAGTTGCCTAAATATCCCAATAATATAGGAATATTATTAATCATAATATATACCAGAAAATATCTTACTATTTTCTAGTAATTTGTGATAATATGTTTTAAGGTACATGAATTGACCCATAAAAGTGTGTTACCCACCACGTTTGCTAAACATTCTTCATATTATAAATGAAGAATTTCTAGTTATGTGATCTAACTTGAAAAATGGAATGTAAACTAACATTTATTACCTATACTACATCAGCATAATGCTACATTCTCTTATATGTTAACCCATTTAACTCAGCCAATAAATGTATGAGGAAGACTAAAGATGGCTAGAAAGAAATAGTGTTTTACCTCATGTTGTGTCCCTACTTCAATAAATGCCCAAGTCAAAATTAAATTTTTCTATGATTTTTTTTACATCATCTATTTTTCTTCTGTAATCTACTTTATACTACCTTCTGGATTTATGCATTGGTAAGAGGTAACTGAGAATGAAGAACTGGATACTATAGCAATTTGTGTATTAAGTCACATAATGAGGAGACAGCCAATTAGTAGGAACACCATGAAGTAGGTAGACTGCTTGGGCATCCGGTCAGTACCCCAAATCTTGGAAGGATAATTTAGGTAAAAGGCCAGAATAAAAAACCAAAACAGATACTTTTGTTTCTGAGCCTTAGGTTTTAGGCAGGGGCATGGTTACCAGTAAAGGGGATAAGAATCAAGGTTCTACATGCAAAATAAGAAGTCTAAATAGAGTTAACATGAAGACTGCTTGGCCTCTTGATTTAGAATGTGTCTGGTCTCCAGATGGATGGACACTAAATTTATAAAGAGTAAATGATACTTATTGCCATTTTTAGTTCATTGTTTTTTGAAATCTGTTCCTCATAATACCAGTATATGAATTTCCTTCTATATGAATTTTCATGGTCTCAGTCTATGACAAATACACTAAGAAATCTAGCAATAGAGAAATCTATTTAATTCTGTTTTATCCAGTGTTTCCCAAAACTATATGATTACAAGATACTTTCCTCACACAGTATCTCTTAATATTCCCCACAAGTGTTCTACAAAACTTGGGCATGTGTTATTTTATTAAAATGTGCCCCCCAATCATGCATACATGCACGTGCGTGCACGCACGCATGTGTGTTTTAAGCAAAATATAGGAGGGATATACTATATTATATCCATTAGGTTATTAGCCAGGTTCATGGGCAAGATAACTTTAGGGGAAGCTGAGGAAGGAGTCAAGCAGGAAGGGAAGGGAAGAAGTAAAAGTAAATAGCCAACAAATCTGAATAGGAATATGAATAAGAATATTTATTCCTGATGAAATGAAATTCATAGAATCTGCTGAATAAGTCTATAAACAAGTAAATGAAAAGATACCCATCCATGGTAAAAGGATAAGAATTTGTGACACAAAGAGGCAAAAAGAAAGTGAGAATAGTAAGATGTGAAAAAGAAGCAATTAGAAACATTGTCAATGAAGAAAATACTGAGATTTTAAGGAAGATCACAATAGATGGGATAAACTCTAATTTGGAGACATAGGTATAATGAATTGAAATGTATTATTGAGTAATTTATCAAATATTTACATATGCTATACCAAGTTATTTTTCTTTTTGAAATAGCTTTTGTGAATTTTAATCATATAGAAGTCTATTACCAAATTCTTTTTAAAGTGTTTCATAAATGAATCAATCTCCTAACAACCCTATGAGGGACACTACTATTGTCAATATTTTACAAATGAAGAAGGTGATGTGTAGAGGCTAAGTAACTTGCTCAAAACCGTATAGCCAGTAAGTAAAGAATTCACTCTAAGCACTGTCCATGCAGACAAATAGATAAAATCATGAAAAGCAATTAAGAAACCTAGAAGATAGATGGATAGGTTATGGGAATGGTACCAACTTTCAAATAATGGTTAACTTTCGTAAGCAGGGGAGAGTTATTGACTGTGGTGTTTAAATGGTATTTATAGCTTTACATTTATTTGAAAATGACAGAATCCATTGGAGAAAATATATGAAGACATGAAGAAAGACGGCAACATCTCTTAAGTTTGGTGATGGGTATTTGGATTTCCAGGTGTTTGAAAAAAATCACAAAAATTAAAATTTATGATTTAAACAGTGATCTGAGAATAGAATGCATAGAGTTTGATTTTGTAAAAATAAATTATATGCACAAAAGAATGAAAGAAATGCATCATTTTTGTTATTGTTACATTTAAAGCAATGCTTTTATAAATGTTCTTGTTATTTAAGATGCTCCTGTAAGGAACGATTGCTAAGGCTTTGGTATCCCATCCAGAGCTCAATGCATGTTTTCAAAGTTAGACTTACTATATTTCTGGCCATATATTCCAGTTGTATAGTTTGGGTACATTGTGAAAAACTTCATGCATCACTCTCGGGAACAATCAAGAGATCTTTTGAGCCAATTTACCAGTAGATTGTGGAATATGACATCACTTTCTTATTTCTTTTATTTCAACCTTTGTGATTTTTACCAATGCATATTCTAAACTCTTCAAGTTTTGAAAATTACAAAGTAAAATTGTTTTTAAAACTTAGTTTAAATAAACCAACCAAATATTTTCATTAAAATGTCCCTATATAATAGTATTTTACTAACTTATACTAGAAAAAGCTAATAACATTTTTCTTTTTACAGATTTTCATTGTTTTATTTATTTTATTTTTTTTAATGTTTTATTTATTTATAGGAGAGAGAGAGAGAGAGAGACAGCGTGAGCAGGGGAGGGTCAGAGAGAGAGGGAGTCACAGACTGAAACAGGCTCCAGGCTCTGAGCTGGCAGTCAGCACAGAGCCCAACGCGGGACTCGAACCCACGAACCGCGAGATCATGACCTAAGCGAAAGTTGGACACTTAACCAAGCCACCCAGGCGCCCCAGATTTTCGTTGTTTTAAATATGTCTAATGCCAAATATAATAAATTCCCAAATGACCACTCTTTAGGACAAATACATGATATTGCTGAAAATATTGATTGAGATAAACTCAGCCTCTTCTCAATAAATGTTTTCTCTGGACTAGAGAAAAGTAGGAAATGCAAACAAGTAAACAGTGCTCACCATCATTTAAAAAATTCCATGGGCATAGGAGATAGGAGGGTGTTGCTGGTAGAAGGAGGAGACAGACACTGGCTCTTAATGTTTATTTTATATACTAGACCCTTTATAACAGAATTTCAGATTATTGATCGACAATGCCTGATTCCATTTCATTGAGTCCCATGAGAGTTGAAATTGCAGACTGAGATAAACTAAAAGTACCAAGTTCATCATGTTTAAAACTGCTTTTTCAGGGTATTGCTTTCCCTCTGCTACTTCAGGGCTATTCCTCCACCACTGAGAGGTTGTAATTGCAAAATGGATGTAGGGGAATAGCTTTTTTTTTTTTTTTTTTAAAGAGCAGTTATGATCTAATGTCATATCGTCTGTGATGTGTGTCTGAAAGATTTATGCCCTGATTAAAGAAGCCTTGATTGAATTTTTTGATAGAAAATTGTTTTGGTCATTGGCACATGTGTTACATATTCTTTGATCCAAAGTCTCTTTCACTTATTGCTTAAAAGTTAAGAGAAAGGCCTAAGGAAGAAAAATACTGTAAGTAGAAAGGAGGTAAAATGTATTCTATAAACCAAGCATGCATTGGGATTTAGTGACCAATAATTTATGGTCAAGAAAGAGTTTCCAATGTCTTCTCATTTTTGGTTGGTGTTTCAACCACTTACTCATTCATTCATTCATTCATTCACTCAACAAATATTTATTTATTCAACACAAAGAGTGAATATTCCTTTGAAGTAGGCATGGTTTTAGGCACAAAGTATACATCAGTAAACAGTATGGCAGGGATAATGTTGTCTAGTTTATAGTGAGGGCTGTTAGCCAGTAAACAAGGAAAGGAATGAATGAATGAATGATTTTCAATAGTGACTAATGCTATAAAGCAAACAAAAGAGAGTTTTAACTGACAAAATAATGGCAATGGTGAATCTTCCTAGATTAAATATAAGTTACAAATGGCTTCTTTTAACATTCAAAGGGGCTGACCATGTAGCTTACTAAGGGTAAGAAGGATGAAAGTAAGTAGTGGTCAATATCAGAACATTCTAAGTGAAAACAACAAATCCTAAACCCTAAAGGGAAAGTGAGTTTGGCTTATTCTAATACTGAGTAGACTAGTGATGGGTGGAATATTTCAGGTGTGAAGATTATGAGATTTCAGAGAGAAAATCAAGAGTTCTCTTATGGAGGACAGTGTTCAATCATTTTTGCACACTTGAATCATCTGAGGAATATTTAAAATGTTCAACCACTAGGTTGAACATGAAGACATTTCAATCAGAATGGATAGTACCTACTTATCAGTTGAGAATCACTAATGTGAAGCTTTGCAGGTCAAAGATTGGAGTCTATATTTTATTCCAAGTGCAAGGACAACACATTTCTTCTTGAGTGTCGTTTGGCTTATAACTAACAGTAGATTGACAAAACCCTTACTAAACACATCAATAAACACCGCCATCTTATCAGACCAACTCTTTATGTACCAAAACCTTAGAAATTATATTTCCCATAACCAAATATTTAATAAGTACATTTTGCCTTCATAATTCACTTCCACATTTTCTTAAATCCCCATCAAACTACTTCCTCTCCTTCAACCACCCAAGAAATTCCTTTTCTCTCTTGTCTTACATTTGCCTGATCACAGACACAAGTACTGGTGATTTCAAAGTTACAAGCAGCATATTCCTCAATGTATCCATGGTTGACAACCATGAAATCTAAGAGGGTGAGCTGACTTCTTAAGCAGTAGCTTCTTTTTCCACATAGAAGGGAAGAATTTTAAATGTGTCATTAATTATTTTGATTTCAGTAATCCAAACCCATCTCCAGGTGAATCCAAGTAGCAGACTTATTTAGTATCATCAATCTTGACTTTCAATTCAAAATGATTACCCTGTAAGCTCTAAGTGCTCCTTAGTCCAGACATGTACTCAGGGCTTTGTAGGAATTATATTAGAATGGTTGAGAGTATGCCATATTTTTTAAATAAACAAGTTTTTAAAATTATGTGTGATCATACTTCTCAGCCATCTCTCTACTAGCCTTCATTTTGCTGCCAAAATTCTCTTTTTCCTTAATGGGTTGTTTGGAGAACTATTGATGATAATGCATTGGGAGCTGAAAAGAGTGGAAAGAAGAGACTTGAGATGGTTTCATCACCTTCTGTTTTGAAGTTAATAAAGTTCTATAGATAATGGAAACAAAAGAGGTGTTAATTTGATTTGGGGCCATGAAGGGAAGATTTAAGAATTTAAAATAATTTTGAAGATGTTGATAACTTTAGGGAAAACAAAACATGCCATCAACTTTATCTCCTGTTCTTTTGATTAAAGGCACTGGTAGTGTTTTTGGGGGCCAAAAGCAAATAGTGCAGATTTTATGTATTTGATTACCTTAATGTTGAATGAAAAGGATAGCAGACAGGACAATGAGGCCAAATAAGATTCAACCCCAGTGTGTCCATTTATCAGATCCTGAGAGATTAACACCACTGAAATACAATTCTCATTAGAAGATTTTGTTTCTTTCAAGGACATTGACTCCCTGGTGCCCTGTTCCTAAATTGGAGTTTTATGAATCTTGATTACCTTGTGGAAAATGAAATGTATCAGAGAATTCAGCCTTGCATCTATTTGTGCAGGGGAGTTAAATTTATTTCCTGCCAACATCAGCAAGTCTGATTTTAGAGAATGCAGCTCATTAGAATAAGTTAACCGTATTAGAATATATGCTGTTCCATTCCTCCCTGCCAGCTGCTCTGGGTGCTATAATGCATCCTGAGAAGCCAAAGAGAAAGCAGACCTCCCCTGCACCTCATTCACTGATTCTGTTCAGACTAGGAAACTGGTTCAAATAAAGAAAACTTTCTAACAGGCAGGGTTTAGACATGTCCTGCATTAGGACCTGGGCAAGAGAAATTCCTATAAGAAAGTGGAGGACTACCATAGAGCCTGTGCAGCCACCAAAATTCAAGACATAAGAAACACAGGGAGTTAGAATGTAGAGAGACACTTACTGGTGCAGCAGCCAGTTTATGGATGATATGTTTGAACTCTTTTTTCTTCTACCAATTTGCAACTATAGAAAGATTCTGCTGGGGCCCCTGAGTGGCTCAGTCTGTTAAGTGTCCGACTTCAGCTCAGGTCATGATCTCACAGTTCGTGAGTTCGAGCCCTGAGTCGGGCTCTGTGCTGACAGCTAGCTCAGAGCCTGGAGCCTGTTTCAGATTCTGTGTCTCCCTCTCCCTCTGACCCTCCCCCGCTCATGCTGTCCCTCTCTCTCAGAGGTAAATAAAATGTTAAAAAAAATTTTAAAAAAAGATTTTGCTTATGTTCTTGGGCTCAAGATTTATTCTGTTTTTTACTTTTTAATAATCTTTGCTTCCATGGGTATAATCTAACCCATTTTTTTCCCATTCCTAATGGTGTTCGTGTTTTCCATGCCATTAGCATCTTATACTTGTATTATTGTGCTAGTTTCCAAATTAATCTCCTCCCCCAAATTCCCAGAGAACATTGCTCCACTCACTAATATACACACAAAAGCACACACTTGTTCTCACACAGAAAAATCCATTATTCCAGTGCACCTGGGTGGCTCAGATGGTTAAGAGTCTGACTCTTTACCTCAGGTCATGATTTTAGCGTAGGTCCATGATCTCATGATTCTTGAGTTTGAGCCCTGAAGCTCAGAGTCCACTTGGGATTCTCTCTCTGCCCTCCACTCCCTGCTCCACCGTGCCTCCCTTCCTTGCCCTCTCACTCTCTCACTCTGTTTCAATATAAATAAACTTAAAATAATCTATTATTCCAAATCATGGTAAATTTACTAAAACATCATTGTTAATTCACTAATAGCCACTAAAAACATAAAATACTGACAGTAAAATATTGATATGTTCCATTATATCATTCCACTACTTGAAAATCTCAAATGTCTCTTCATTTGGAATGAAAAGCAAGCACCTGGCCCTGAGAGCCTTACTACCTGCTATAATTCAAACTGATACTGGATCACAAAGATGAAGTAAACATGAGTGGGACATTACACATAAAGTTCTTAAAATACTGCTTACCACGTTGAAAGACCTAAAGAAAATATTGTAGTCAACATCACTATTAAATTATTTCAATACAACATGACCTTAGAATAATCAGGCTGTCAATTCATGGTTTCCTAAATATTTGAAGTTGCCATGTGAATTTCCAAATCCACACTTCTAATTATATTTCTGCTCTCCTTTTACATATATACATACATACACACACACATAGAGATATATCTTTATATAGAACCTTTTCATTGAGACTTAGTTAGGAAGGGCACATAGGGTAGGAGATAGGAAGAAAGGGCTCTCTCTGCTGTCTGAATCCATCATTTTGAATCCTGTCTTCACTATTTCCTAGTTATGTACAAGCTGGTAACCTTTCCAAGCCTCGGTCCTCCTGTCCGTCAAATAGGACAATCACAGCATTTACCCTCTGGACATGTGAGAATCGAAAGTAATAATGCATGTTGAACACTTATTATTTTCTGAATAACCCATTTCAATTTCCATATTCTCTGCTAATTTTTTCTCAAACAGCCCAGCCCCTGGTAGCTCAATCTTTATTTTAAAAATGGCCTGCACAACTCACTTGGTGTAGAACGCTTGCCTTATTACTCCACTGTCACAGTTTTGAGTTACTCAATTTTTGTTGTGTTACTTTTGCTCTCCAAAATGGCCAATGACTTTTAGAAAAAAACAAGAATTATACTCTGCCTCTTCTATTTAGAGTGTCTATCATGGTGAGTTTCCTTCACCTCTCATGTAGTCACTCATTCATTCAACAAATATACACTGTCATGTTGAATTAAGACCACTTGTATTACAGAGTCTTTGATCTCATGGGATTAAAGTTGTATAATAATATTAAGAAGAGTAGAAACAACTAATTAGTTAATGTTGAAGCAAATATTGTTAATTTTATATCAATGGAATGAATATGTATTCATATATATGTATATACATTGTATACACATGTACAGAGACTAAAACTAAGAGGAGGGAGCTTAGGGGCACCTGGGTGACTCAGTCAGTTAAGTGTCTGACTTTGGTTTAGGTCACGATCTTGCTGTTTGTGAGTCTGAGCCCACCATCAGCCTCTGTGCTGACAGCTCAGAGCTTTGAGCCTGCTTCAGATTCTGTGTCTCCCTCTCAATCTGTCTCTCCTCCTCTCATGCTCTATCTCTCTCTCTTTCTAAAATAAATAAACATTAAAAAAAGAAGAGGGAACTTTATACCATGCCATGGTCAAGAATCAATGAGTCAACGCTTTTGAAATTTTAGAATACTTACTTCTTACCATATTATCTTTAGGTGAGAAGAAGTATTGAGGGTAATACTCATTTCTCAGTTTCTCTGGATTTGGCAACTATTTCCATTGAGAATTCCTGTTTTTTACAAAGCATGAGCATTATTCAGACAGCCTTATATCATTTCCTGGCTAGTACTCTCTATTAATTCTCATCAAAATAACTTTATATCTTTAGCACATGATTGGGTGCCCAAACTGTTGCTGAGCTGCTGAAAAGCAAACAGGACACCGAGGATGGAACAGTGTGTTAGCAACAGCTGGTCAAACCTAATATGTAGAGTCTGTTAGCTTAGCTAGCACTAAAAAGTAGCATTTAACAAGAGCATTTATCAGGGGAAAAAAGAGTACATGGGAGAGAGTAGTGTTTTATTGATCTGTAGAAGTTTATTTTTCCATTCTGCAATGTTAGAGTAATCAATTTCTTAAATAAAGCAAAAGTACCAGTATTGATAATTTCAATGATGTTTTAAGTTTTCTAGGACAACAGAGGTATCATATTGACATTGTAATAACACAAATGCCAGGCTTGATTGTGTTTGACACATTCACTGGTAGGTTTTGAATTAATCCCTCACTGTGAAAGAGATGTTTTCAAGATGTTTGGTTTAGGGCTGGTGAATTAGAAGGATATAAAGGACTTTTTATTTCATCCTCTCTTAGTTGCCATAGACATTTCATGACCACAGACAGTTAAGAAAGCAAAGTGGGATTATAAAAATAAGAGAGTACATAAAGGGCCAAATGGCCACATTTAATCTATATCATATAACAACCCCTAAGCCATACATTTATTAATGGTTTAATTTATCATTAGTAATTGTTTATGATCATTATAGTACTAATTTAAAATAGCATATAGGTATATTGTTAAAAGTCTTTCTTTAAACCATATTTTCATATCAGAGATCACTATGTACTGAGCTTCCCACCACTGATTCCTATCCCATTTGGTTTCTCCAGTTAATCAGACCCACTCACATTGTGTCCCCTGTCAAAGTCAGAATACAGCTGCATATAAGAAGGATAAGAAGGAGGCAAGTGATATAAGCATCTTTGATTTCACCCACAAGCAGATACATGTCATGCTATCATTAAAAATTTCTCTAACACTGAGGGCACCTACTTGACTCGCTCACCAGGTAAGGCATGTGACTCCTGAATACAGGGTCATGAGTTCAAGCCTCATTTGGGCATACAGTTTACTTAAAAAATAAAAATAAGTTTAGAAAAAAATGTTCAGTTTCTAACTCTGGTCAACTCCCAGCACATTTTTGATGGTCTGAGTTCAAGTTGTTATTAAATTCAGGGATACAGAAAAAAAACATAAAACTGACCCCTTGATACATCCTATTACATTTTTTATTTTACTTTATTTCATTTTCACATTTCCCTTTTTAAAAAAACATGTTTATTTATTTATTCTGAGAAAGAACATGCGTGGGGGAGGGGCAAAGAGAGAGGGAGAGAAAGAATCACAGCAGTCTTCACACTGTCCGTGCAGAGCCCCATGCAGGGTTCATACTCACTAACTAAGACATCATGATCAGAGCCGAAATCAAGAGTCAGTCGCTTAGCTGACTGAGCCATCCAGGGGCCCCTTAAGCATATTTACATTTCTGAATAAAGATGATATTTAAAATATTCTATGTATATATTACTGATTATATGAAAGAAACTCTGAAATCTCCAGGTGTTTGACAGATTTTAAATTCTAACCATTTTGTTATTTTTAAAAAGCCAGTGTACCAATTCCGAAAAGAAACAAAAATATCTGCTAAATTATAAAAGGAAAAAACAATTTAATATATTTTTCAAATAAGTTATAAATCATCAGGGAAAGAAAAATATTTTAAATATTGAAAGGTTAACATGACTATTTTTCCTCAAGTATGGGCAGTAATCCAAGAGATTCCAAAAACAAGAAGAACTTAACTTGTACAGATCTTTAGCATATAAGCCCACATAGGCAGAAGTGCATATTTAAACACAGCCTTGTTTTTTTTTTTTTTTTTTTTTTTTAATGAAATGGCATTTTGGAAAAAAAGTCTTCTATGATAGGTGCTTATTGAAAGGTTAGTAGCACCAAGCAGTGCTGTGCACTAAAATAAGAATGCCTTTAGGGAATAATGGAATCCTTCCTAGGAAAATATTTGCCAGTGTCTTTTCCAAGATGGTGTCATAAGAAAAGAGATTAGACAAATTTTAGTTTAGAGTGTGCTATGTGATAATACAGTTAACACCTTGCTCAGTGAAATTTTACCTGTAAAGCAATTTCAGTGAAGATATAACATATTTTTTTCTGTTATAGCTTGTCAAATAGTTTTAAAATTAGTTTATTAAATGTTGTTTAATGCTAAAAGAAGAGTGTGCAAGTGTTTCACCTGTCAGAAGCGTGGTGCATGGGTATTGTTGGGGCAAGGACTGAAGTTGGGGAGGTGAACGTGGTGACAAGCTAGATGGTTAAGAGACTGAAGACACAAAGAAAGAGAGACTATTAGTCTCTGCTGTGAATTCTGCTATAGAAAGGAAAAGGGGAACAAAATGCAACTGTAGGAAGTTTTCCATGTGAAGCAATAGATAAAATTTCTACAACATCTCTTTAAGGAAAATTCTTAGTAAAGATTCACAATATTCTTCAAGAATTAAGGAAGAGATACATTGTATTGAGTTTGATGAAGACCAAAGGAAAGATTCCTGATCTCCTAGCAATTATTAGCTTGTATTTTGGTTATTGGGAGCTTTGAACTTTGAGATTAGTGGATCCTGCACATATTATAATGATTCCAAGAAAACCGTCACTACCCACTGAGGAATGGGACACTAGACAGAAATAAGAGTATGTCCAGAATGGTGCTTAATTTGAGACTGTGTGACTTCAATTTAGTGTAAAACAGGAATAACTGAACAAAAACTTCCCAGCTTAATGGGCTTCAGTAAACATGCAATGAAACTCTTTTTTAAAAAGTTCCTTTTGAATTGGAAAGAATAGAAATATTATCTGGATTGCCTTGGTGGCTCAGTTGGTTGAGCATCAGACTCTAGATTTCCATTCAGGCCATGATTGTAGGGTCATAGGATCGTGTCCCACGTGAACCCTGTGTCAGGTTCCACACTGAGCATAGAGCCTGTTTAAGATTCTCTCTCTCCCTCTTTCCCTCTCCCACACCCACTCTCAGATAGATAGATAGATAGATAGATAGATAGATAGATAGATAGATAGATAGATGATAGATATAGATAGATAGATAGATATCTAATTTATATAGATATATATTCTATCACTCACAGGGTGACAGCAACAGTCTGTAATTGTCAATGTTGCAGAATCTGACTAAGCCTGTGCCATCCCATTTCTTCTTTATGGATGTATAAGAAGATTGCATTTCTTACCCTCCTTTGTGATTAAGCTGGGAAACTCTGACTCATTTTCCTTAATGAATGTGAGCAAAAGTGATGTCAAAAGTGATGTCTCCCACATCTGGGCCAAACATGAGAAGGAGAAGGCACTGATGGTGGTTGTTGTTATTTTTTATTTCATTTCATTTTATTTTGAGAAATACCTTCAAATTAAATGGGATTGATTCAAAGAGAGAGTGAAAATATGTTGAATTCTGAAGCTTGCAATTCTTTTTTTTTATAGTTTTCTTTTTATATATATATTTATTTATTTATTTCTAGGAGAGAGAGACAGCGTGAGCAGGGGAGGGTCAGAGAGAGAGGGAGGCACAGACTCTGAAACAGGCTCCAGGCTCTGAGCTGGCAGTCAGCACAGAGCCCGACGCGGGGCTCGAACCCACAAACCGCGAGATCATGACCTAAGCGAAAGTCGGACGCTTAACCGACTAAGCCACCCAGGTGCCCCTGAAGC
>NW_024082778.1:47967-60488 GCF_003009895.1 Hyaena hyaena | reverse complement strand
ACTCCCTCTCTCTCTGACCCTCCCCTGCTCACGCTGTCTCTCTCTCTCTCTCTCTCTCTCCTAGAAATAAATAAAACATTTTAAAAAATTAAAAAAAAAAAAAAGATGACCAGATTCAGCCAGTCTGTAATCCCAAAAGAAGAAAACCCTTTCTCTGAATTCATTTAATAAATCTCAGAGAAGCTCTTACTGACAATCCTCATTTCATGAGCCTGTTATAGACCTAATGTCTGTGACTCATGGCACTGGAATACTTGCAGTCTCGCTTGCCTTTATAACCTGTGATCAGGTGAGTCAGGCACCATGAGTGATAGTCTGACCAAAACAACATGGAGTAGATACTGGCACCCAGTCACCTTCCCCATAAAAAGGTGCTATTATTTTTTGTTCTGTTTTATTTTTTTGTTTTTACCTTTATAGCATTTCTGGTGTTTTCTACATGCTGACATAATTCATTTATGAAGACTGTATATAGCAAAATCTGACCAACACTTATCTCACTAAACCCATTTTATCTATATTGGAATGAAATGTATACATTTTATTTTCACCACAGGGATTTTGTAATAGAACAAATGTGTAGCACTAAGTAGTCAGATGAATCCTAAATTAAGTATTCTCTTATGTGGAATTGGATAAAACACTGTAGGGAGCTGCTCAGATGTGAACTATCACTTAAAAGTAACCAGTAATAAGAGTAATTTTACTTTATTTCACAATCATGGTTTGTATAATTTCCTTCCCATATATATTGAGGATTAGCGTGTGGAGTTTTTCTCTCCACCCCCTCAAAAAAAGGTATTTTAAATAAGCTTGTATAGCTTTGTCTGGGTGGCTCAGTTGGTTAAGCACCCAAATTCGGCTCAGGTCATGATCTCATGGTTCATGGGTTCAAGCCCTGAGTCGGGCTCTGTGCTGACAGCTAGCTCAGACCCTGGAACCTGCTTCAGATTCTGTGTCTCCCTCTCTCTCTGACCCTCCCCTGATCACGCTGTGTCTCTCTCTCTCAGAAATAAATAAAAACATTAAAAAATTAAAAAAAAAAGCTTGTATATATTGAAAAAGATAATAACCATTGCATTTAAAATGATGATGATAATAAGCTTGTATATATTCTACCATAGTACCTAGTACCTAAATAATTTTGCATTATTTAAGAAGATAATAATAAGATTGCATATATTCTACCATAGTACCTAGTATATAACTAAAGTAAGCTGTTGAAAGTTTAACAAGATACATTCACTCAAAGATTTTAAAGAGTGAGAATTCTCCTTCCATAATATTGTTCTTAAAAGCTTCAAAGAGGGGCGCCTGGGTGGCTCAGCCAGTTAAGTGTCCGACTTCAGCTCGGGTCATGATCTCACAGTTTGTGGGTCCATGCCTACGTCAGGATCTGTGCTGTTAGCACAGAGCCTGGAGCCTGCTTTGGATATGAGTTCTGTGTCACCTTGTCTCTCTGCCCCTTCACCCCCATCTCAAAAATAAATATTTTTGAAAAGTTTCAAAGAATTGTTTAAGTGGATTTGGCTAAGTTCTCTTGGCTTAGAAAACACACAAACATTAAAGTATGGTATATGAGGCTTGGATATAGTTAATGGATACTTTTATTCTTTCAAAATTCATAGTTAAGATTTGGGGTAATATCGACAAACATGCATCACAGTTGCCAACACATCTCAGCCCATTATTTGCAAACAGTTATTAAATGAATGCTAAATACTGTATATGTCACATAAAGTATAGAATTATAACAGATATAGGAGTCACTTTATTATAATTAAATAGCAAGAGAACACACGTGTGTTTTATAATAAATGGGACAATCTCATACATCCACATGAACTGGCATTGAGCTATGTTTGATGTGAAAAATACACACAAGCTAAACAGGAAAATTAACCTCAATAGAAGGACAAACTACTGTTTTCCTGTATCACATCATACTGTCCTTCTGGGCCCAAATCTCCCTTGTGACTTGCATATGTGTGACCCCTCTTCCATCCTGTAGCACAGACAGGCAAAATGGCATAGGGTTTATGGGGAAATAAATCACACGTAGCATTTCCTCCATGAAATGGTGCATGCTATGCACCAAAAAGCTTGTTAAAAAATGTTCACAGAGATGAGTCTAGGAACAAATAGGCAAGTTTGTTGATGAGAGAATAACGGTTTTTCATAAGGAAAAAGGCTTATCCTTTCTTATGCATTGGCCCATGTATGTTTGCTTATATGAACACCTCACATATGGGTCATGCATTACAGAATATCCACTTTCTTTTACTAAATAACAAATCATGTTAAAATGCAGCGCCTGGAGGCAACAGAGATTTATTCTCAGGATCCTAAGAGGGCAAACTGGACCGATCAGTGCCTTATAAAGCCTGGCCTTTGAAGTCCCCAAGCGTCACTTCTGAGTCCTCCTGTTCAAAGCAAATCACAGTATCTCTCTCGATTGGAGGAAAGAGGGCACAGATTCCATTTCTTGATGGCAGGAGAGGAACAGCAGCATTGCAGAGGAACACTGTGTCAGGAGAGCTGTTTGCAGTTGTCTCTGAAGTTCACCACATCAAGAGCTCATTTAGAGACAAGGCTCTCCCGTACTACTGACCGCATCACTGTTGTGATGAAATGCTTGGCATTTTAAGGTGACAAATCCCGCTGAACAAGTGATCTGCTCATATTCTGTAGTTTGATAAATCACAATTTTTCTTAGAATTTTCTTTGGTATTATTTTAAATATTAGATTTAGAGCATTTTTGCAGGCACTACCCTCTGAAATGGGAACAACAGTGAAGCACTCCAGTGCTAAGCCCCAACTTCTGCTCCCATCTTTTCCCTGAAGACTGACGGTCAAGGTGGAAACTCATAACTATGCTGTTAGTGCTCAAGTTCACAGTGAAACTCTAGAATTTCAGAATGAGTACTTAATGATTTAAAAATCATCAGGAAAATTAAGAAATAAAGGTAGAGCTATAGTGGTTAATTCTACTCTGCCCAGGAGTTCCTCAAGTTTTTCCAGCTCACATTATAAACAAGAGATGAACTGAGAAAACGTACATAAACTCATTCAAGGACAAGACTAGAACAAAGGCAGCCTGAATATCTTTACACCATTGAGTCCAGCACTAGAGCAACTTATATTGCTTTTCCCAACTATAGCAACTGATGATTGATTTTGTATATGTAATTTTATTTGTATATATATATGTATATATATAGCACCATTTCTCTTAGCATGGCCCTTAGACCTCAGAAAGTTTGTTTTATGAATATGTGTATATGTGTATACATATATATGCAAATACATATAGAGAGAGAGATGTGCACACATGCATGTGTAAATATAGAGAGATATGTGTACACATATATATGTAAATCTATCTACATACAAATAGAGGAGACAGGGAGAGAGAGAAAGAGAGAGAGAGGAGAGAGGGAGAGAGATGGCTGTTTGATGCAGACATTACCTTTTGGGTAACTGAATTAAAAGTAGTACCACTCTTCCCATTAAGGAATGTTTTCATTCATATATAGTGGCAACCTGCATATTCAGAAGTAGTCTACAAATCCTTTAAAATTTTTTTTATTTGAACTGGTCTTGGAGCAAAGAGCTATCACCTCAAACCTATTTTAGAAAACTGAACCAAACATTTCTCCCAAATGAGCACCCTTTTCAAGACTTCAGAATCTCCATTTTCCTCTTGTTCTCACATTAAACCTCATCTAGAACTTAGAGCTTACCCAAGCACTGTCTCACTTAATCTCACAATAATCCTCTAAACAGTATCACCTTCATTTGATGAAACATAATTTCAGAAGCATTACAATGACCTAATCAATATGAAAAGGCTATTGAGTTATGAAGCTGGGAATGAACTATAGATTATTCTACAGTACAGTTTTTCCTTTAAAACCTGTCCCACACGTGCCTTATTTTTTTTTGTTTGTTTCCATAGTTATTAAAATAGACCCATGTCTTGCTCACCTCATTTTGTAATAACATGTGTTGAGTATCTTTTATGCACCAGGCACTCTCCTGGATATTGACGATGTAATGATGAGTTTGACAGGTTCTATGGCTGTATACAGCTCAGTCTAGTGACTACCCTATCAGGTTCAGTTGTTTATTTTGTTCCAGGTTCTTCCAAACCACCTTCAAAGCAAGCCACTGGCTAATGAAGTCTCCCTTTCCAGTAAACAGGTAGCTCACTTTTATTAAATGCTAACTATATCCCAGTGCTTTAAATGCATTAGCTGATTTAGGTTCACCACAACTGTAGAAGACAGAAAGTATTTTTTTTACAGATGTAGAAATTAAGGCAGACATATACAAATATATGCCCCCTCCCATATAACTATAAGGGTATGTTTTGAACCAAGAAGTGTGATTCCATAATGTGTACTCTTAATCACTTTTCTAAAATGCCTCTCAAAAACTGAAACACTTTATTGTGTCACTCTTTTGATGAATTACAAAGAATGGTTTCTTGTTCCCACAGTGCTAAGTGCTTAGTTTTTTGGCTTTTTCCCATTATTCCCCTAGCCAATTTCCTTGGTAACCTACTTTGCCTATTTCCCTGCTTAAGAACTTCTGTCCATATAGTTTTCTTTCTTTTCCCAAACTGTCTCTCCTTTGGCCATGCTATTCCTTTAGCATAAAAACTGCCCTCCATATCCACACTCCTAGTCTGCGTTTTAAAAAATTGTTCCCACCTTTGAAACCTTATGTCTCTGAAGCTCTGTTCATATCTGTATCTCCAAATTACTAAAATTCACTTGTATCACAGAAAGAGAGATTGTTACAAAACACAGTTACAGTTTAGTGACTTGTTTATCTCCATCTCTTTCATGTTTGCTTACTTATGTGTCCAAATAAAGTCCTGGCTTCCATGAACACATATCACATAAGCTAGCATAATGTTGACTATTATGAGTATTAATAATGTTGATGGATTAAGCACAGCATTGCATAAATTATACTTTTAGGAAAAAGACAAATGCCTGCAAAATATTTCAATTAAAAAACAAATAGAAAAATCCAAAGTTTTTTGTTTGTTTTTTACAAAATGATTCCTTGTAAGAGAGAATGTTCATGATTTTGAATAAGTAAAGTCATGTATCCAGTTAGTACAGGTACTAATATATTGTTGAGTACAAAAAAGAAACTTTAAGGGTACCAAATTTCCAACTGGTTGTCTACATTGATTAAGAGGGAAAGGTAATTTAGCTTTCAACTCTGAAATTCATGTGTTTTCTAGTGAAATTACTCAGTTGAACTCAATAGAGATTTATAACTCATTTCCCATACATAACCAAACATAGTAAATTTACTATCTAGAAACATTGGCATGTTGACCCTTAACCAAGATATGTGAAAATTCTCTCATTGCATTTCATTTTCCAATAACCTATTTTTTTAATGCTTTACAATTTCTGAAGCATAGTGCTAAAATGTAAACCTTCCCTATAGTGTCAAGGTTTAAATCTTAATTTGTTCAAATCTTTCCCAGAAGCATGACACATTCAGGTACTCATATTGGTATGATCTACCTAATTTTATCTTATTGCAATTCTAATGATTTCACATTTTAAATTTAAAACACCCCATTAGTTTCTGGTGTCAAGGGAGAATTCTAGAAGACCTGCTTGGCCAGCAAAATAACCATTTTGAAATAAAATGATTTAAGAATCAAACAAAGGGCTTTACCTAGCTAGCTTAACTGAAACCAATGAATAATATGCAATGTATAAAGGAGAAATGAGGGCACAGAACCTCACTAACTCAAGGATTTGGTAATGAAGGAGATGTTCTTTCTTTATTCAAGATTCAGTTTGAAAGTTGTCAACTTTTGTAGATAGGTAGGGTATTTTTAGGAGAGTAAATTGGTGAAGGTACTCCATTTTTTAGTGGCCAACTATCATCAGAACTTAATCTGGTAGGCTCTATTTCCAGTGACTATTAAATAATTATCCATAAAAAGCTAGTCCTGATGGTGAGTTTAATGACAATAGATGACTGTCAAAGCTTTCATATTCTCTGAAACTTTGAAATTTACAAACAGAAAGGGAAATGATACAATTCGGCCATGTGATTGTTAATTGCATTTTGTCTGAAAATGTTTTTATTAAATCATTAAACTAGACCTTGATTCTTTTATTAAATTGTTAAACTAGACCTTGATTCTTTAGTCTGTCAATGTGTATGGATTCCTTAAAATGGTTCTGACCTGTTAGCCATTATTTATATATTTATGTTTGTTTGTTTGTTTGTTTACTTATGTATGTAATCACATTAACAAAAGTATTCTTATCTGCTTTACATTTTACTGAGGCTATGAGCGGTTCTGATTCAGAAAAGTCAATTGATGATGACAATATTAAAAACATCAAAATACTAACAAATGGTAGGATTTAACATGATTCTGTAATCTTTCCTCAAAACTATACACTTCCTATTACACTATAACTGCATACTTTCCAAATAATCAAATGTGTTGAAGTCAGATTTAAAAGTAGGTTTTATCTCAATTGAAAATTCTGAAGGCAAAATTGAAAGAGCAAACTTCTCTTTCAACTGTAAAAATAGTAAAAATTCATCTCATCAAACTTTATGTAGCCGAGGCAATGTATCTTGTTCAGGAACTAGGGATTTTCCATAAACATGTCTTGAATTTTGCACTTGAAAAGCAAAGTTTCAAGATGTAAGCTCTAGCCAGTTCTTGGTAGCTAAAATATTACATGAAGAGTTTTTTCATCTATTTCTTTTTTTTTCATACTGTGAAAGTGTAACACATTTATTTATTTATTTATTTATTATCAATCATTTAAATCCAAGTTAGTTAACATACACTGTAATAATTTCAGAAATGGAATCTGATTCATCACTTACATATAACACTCAGTGCTCATCCCAACAAGTGCCCTCCTTACTGCCCCTCACCCCTTTAGCCCTTCCCCCCGCCCAACACCCTGCCAGCAACCCTCAGATTGTTCTCCATATTTAAGAGTCTCTTGTGGTTTGTCTCCCTCACTGTTTTTTATATTACTTTTGCTTCCCTTCCCTTATGTTCATCTGCTCTGTATCTTAAATTCCATATATCAGTGAGACATGGTCTCCTCATTGAAAGCTGGGTTGGACACATTTCTGAGAGACCGTAAGTCCTTTATCAGGCACAAACAATGAACCTGATCATAACCAAGAGTTTTATTCTAGAAATATTTCCTGTGAGGACAAGCATTTTTTTCAAAGCATATTTTTGGTTATTCTGACAGCAACGAGTAAAACGCTTTTGATGCATCTATATAAAATGGTATATAAAATTTTCCCCTAAAAATATTTGCTTATGAAGAAAGAGGTAACTTCATGCCAATATAAACTGGCATGGTGAAAATGATTCTGACCTCTATTTTATTGCCATTTCACCTCCACTACCCAGACACAGACTGCCAATGCAAAATAAAATAAAATATGCAAACAGACTCCGACATCAGTCCAACAGGGTTTGGCACTGGAGTGATAAAACAATAGGGTCATTTAAATTCTCAATTTACAACTGTACTTTTGGGTGGTATCAGCTGAACAATATCCATGTACAGATTTCATCAGGCATTTATTGGACACCTATTAGGTGCAATACCAGGGACCAGAAATTTTTTTTGATAACTATTTTTGGTTTTCAATACATATGATGTATTTCACAGCTACTCAACAGTGCTACTGTACCATAAAAAGCAGACTGAAGCAATATATAATAACTTATCATGATGTGTTACAGTAAAACTTTATTTATAAAGACAGGTGGCAGGCCAAATTTGGGCAGTGAGCTGTAGTTTTGCTGATCTCTGACACAAACCTTTGAGGCAAAAAAATATTGATAAGTGACAAAAATGTACTTAAAGAGCTCCCACTACCAAAAATTGTTATAATGAAATACATTATTTCAGTAAGGTTGTAGGATATAAAATCAACATACATCATCAATTGCATTTTTATATATCAAAAAACTAGCAGAAAGAGAAAGTAAGAACACAGTGTCATTTTTAAATAGCATCAAAACAAATACTTGTGAATAAATTTAACCAGGGAAGGAAAGATCTATGAACTGAAAACTCTAAGACATTGATGAAAGAAACTGAAGACACAAACAAATGGAAAGATATTCCATGCTATGGACTTGGAAGAATCAATAGTGTTATAATGTCTACTACACAAAGTGATCTATTCAAAATTATCTACAGATTCAATACATTCCCTACCCAATGGCATATTTTCACAAAAATACAATCCTAAAATGTATACAGAACCATAAAAGATCCCAAATATCCAAAACAGTCTTGAGAAAGAACACAGCTGGAGGCATTATTCTAATTTCACACTATATTATAAAGCTATACTAATAAAAACAGTACTGACACAAAAACAGACATAAGTCAATGGAACAGAATGGAAGGCTCATAAAATAAACCGTATATATAAGTCAATTAATTTATAACAAGGGAGCCAAGAATATACAACAGGGAAAGATGCTTTCTTCCATAAATGGTATTTAGGAAACTGGACAACTACATGCAACAGAATGACACTGAACCATATCACAAAAATCAACTCAAAATAGATTAAAGATTTGAACATAAGACCTATAATGATAAAATTCCTAGAAGAAAATGGAGGAGGTGAACTCCTTGACATCAGTCTTGGCAATGATTTTTCAGACTTAACACCAAAAGCAGAGACAACACAAGCAAAAGTAAGTAAGTGGGACTACATCAAACTAAAATGCTTCTGCACAGCAAAGGAAACCATGAACAAAATGAAAAGAAACCTATGAAATTGAGAAAATATTTGCAAACCACATCTCTGTAAATGGTTAACAAGAAAATAAATAAGGAACTCATACAACCTAATAGCAAACAGAACAGAACAAAACAAAACAAAACCAAAAAACCACCCCAATAGCCCAGTTAGAAAATCAGCAAAGGATCTGAGTAGACATTTTTCCAAAGAAGACAAACAAATGGTCATGAGGTACATGAAAAAGTACTCACCATCAATAATTATCAGGGAAATGCATACGAAAACCACAATGATATATCACCTCATAACTATATACTATCAAAAAGACAATAGATAACAAATGCTGGCAAGGATATGGGAGAAAGGGAACCCGTGTACACTGTTGGTGGAAATGTAAACTGTTGGAGCCACTATGGAAAAGAGTATGGATATTCCTCAAAAAATTAAAAATAGAACTACGATATGATCCAACAATTCCAAAGGAAACAAAAGCATGATCTCAAAGAAGTATCTATACACCATGTTTATTACATCATTATTCATAATAACCAAGCCATGGAAACAAACTGTCTCTAGACAGATGAATGCATAAATATATACATATGTGTATATATATATTTCTTTATATAGACACAATGTAAAACTATTCAGCCTTAATAACAAAGGAAACCCTGTCATTTGTAACAACATGAGTGAACCTAGAGAGCTTTATGCTAAGTGAAATAAGCTAGACAGAGGAAGACAAATGCTGCATGGTATCCCTTACACATAGACTCTTTCTCTTTTACATTTATTTATTTTTGAGAGACTGAGAACAAGCAGGGGAGAGGCAGAGAGAGACAGTGACACAAAATCAGAAGCAGGCTCCAGGCTCTGAGCTGTCAGCACACAGGCCGATGTGGAGCTTGAACTCACCAACTGTAAGATCATGACCTGAGCTGAAGTGGGATGCTTAACCGACTGAGCCACCCAGGTGTCCCACACATAGATTCTTAAAGTGGGGGGGAAATATGTATATATTGAACTCATAGAAAAAGAAAATTGGTTACCAGAAGACTGGTAAGGAGTAACAACTTTCAGTTGTAAAATAAATACGGTGTGAGGATCTAATGTATAACACAATGGTCACAGTTGATAACTCTGCACTGTGTAATTGAAAATTTTGGTAAGACAGTAAAATTTAAACACTCTTAAAAAAAAAAAAAAAAAAAAAGACAAAAGTTAATATGTGAGGGGATGAATGAATTGTGTTACTTAATGTATACATAGGGCAAATCATCATGTTGCACACTTTAAATATGTTATAATTTTATTTGTCAATCATAACTCAATAGAGCTGAAAAAATAAAGAGCTTATAGTTCAGAGAGAGTGATATTCTTATACACTTGAAATAGGAGAATGATAAAGTGATACAATAAAGTTGCAACAAATGCTATACAGAACACAGAAAATAATAGAAAATTATGTCGGGTCTTGAAGGATGATTAGGATTTTACCAACTGACTATTGGGGTAGAAGTAAACTCTCCATAATGAGACTATCATCAACAAAGGGACCAATAAAGTAAAGTGTAAGACAGTCTGGAAAAAGCAGAGTCAAATGTAACTAAAGTAATAGGACCTTTAGAGGACTGTAGTAAGAGAGGCTAGAGAATGCATCTCAGGAACATGTGGTCCATCCTTGAATAATACCTTTGTGGTTTAGATTTGCTGCTTTAATTGATGGCACATTCGAAGTTCAGAAAGAATGTAATTTTTTATAATAATTATTCATTATTAATTTGCTAGTTTACCTTTTTTTCAGTGGTCAACTTCATTTTTCATTGGCTTATAGTTAACTCTTTTATTCTTTATGAGTTTCACTTTGTGTGGAAACATTTTTCCTACTTTTTATTGTGCATACCTCCTCCAAATCAGTAGCATCTCATGTCTTAGACTGAAATCAGACGTATGTCCATTACTTCACTCTTTCTGAAGTCCAATTTATATCCAAAGACTCAGTTTGGTTCAAGTTTAGTATTATAATTTTTCTTCAAGAAATTATAAAAGGAAAAAAAAGACATTGTTTTGTGTCTTTCTAGCCGTTGACCCTAATTTTTTATTCTACTTACAGGAAAATTTAGTTGATCAGTGTCTCCCATTAAAAAAAGGATATATATATATACATATATATATATGTGTGTGTATGTATATATATATATGTATATATATATGTATATATAAACATATATTGGTGTGCTTTTCCACACCAATTTGACTAATAAGTCTTACCTTCATTCAGAAAGATTTATGTATTTTTTAAAAAATGAAGAAATGGTAACTTGATTATAATACAAAATTTTTCTTTAATTTCAAAAGGTTTAACAGGTTTTTGTGTGTGGGGGGGGGGGTGTTTCCCCACAATGATGTGTTTTTTCTGCTCTGCTGTTCTTTCTTTTTTTTTTTTATTTTAATGTTTATTTATTTCTGAGAGACAGACAGACAGAGACAGAATGCGAGCAGGGGAGGGGCAGAGAGAGACAGACACAGAACCTGAAGCAGGCTCCAGGCTCTGAGCTGTCAGCACAGAGCCTGGCATGGGGCTCAAACCAAGGAGCCAGGAGATCATGGCCTGAGCCGAAGTCAAACACTCAACTGACTGTCACTAGGCATTCTGTCTGCTGTTCTTTCTAATAGCTTTTCTAAGTTGATCCTTGCTCTCTCAAAAATACCACTCACTCCTACCCAAAACTGCCCAGACTTTCATGTGGCTGAAAATAAGTTCAATATGGTACCACTACTGTTTGTTGCACTAACTTAAAGATCATATATTCTGAGATACAGTGTAGCTACATATGATTTCTTTAATCATCTCATGGCCAAAAAGGACTATATTAACCAACTATTATTTCTTCCAGAAATCAGAAATTATCTGTGCATTGATAGGAGCTGGATATTTATATAACACGATTGATTTACCTATTCTTGAATTTTTCCCACAGTTCATCAAATACTTGCAATGTTTCTTGCACAGGGATGAAAAACAATAATAATCCTCTAGCATGTTTAGGACTGTATATTGAAGGTATACAATAAATAAATACTCCCCTTCCCCTCCTCTAAACATTTTATATATCCAAGAATTGAAATAAGTTGATGATAATATGGTGACACTTCATATTTGTTAAATAGTTGGAGAATATAGGAAACTGAGTATATGCTAAGGATATTTCAACATGAAGAATGACTATTTGTTATAAATTACAGGTATCTGTGGCCAAAATAATCCTGCAATGTAGTCTAGCTGAGTATATGTCATAATCTTTATCAACTATTCTCCTCTTCAGCAGATAATCATATTTTCTCTTAAAAACCAGAAATATGAGATAGTTCACAAAATACTACAAGTATAATTAATCAGTTTTAGGGTCAGTAAATATTCTCCTTTTTTGAAGATTTAGAAAATAATTTTTAAAATATCAAGAAGGGGATAATAGAGCTGTATAGACAAACTTTTCTTTAAAACCACCTATAGGAAAAACATTTCATGCTCATGGATAGGAAGAGTAAATATAGTTAAGATGTCATTACTACCTAAAGCACTCTACACATTCAATGCAATTCCAATCAAAATTGCACCAGCATACTTCTCAAAACTAGAACAAACTATCCAAAAATTTGTATGGAACCACAAAAGACCCCGAATAGCCAAAGTAATCCTGAAAAATAAAACCAAAACGGGAGG
>NW_024082778.1:12884-46901 GCF_003009895.1 Hyaena hyaena | reverse complement strand
AATGAAATCTGGCCATGTGTAGCAGCATGGATGGACCTTGAGGGTGTTATGCTGAGCGAAATAAGTCAGGCAGAGAAGGACAAATATCATATGTGTGCACGTATAGGAGGATTAGGAGGAACTTGACGGAGGAACAAGGGGGAGAAGAAGGGCGGAAATGGTGGGGGAAAGGGAGAGAGGCAAACCATGAGAGACTCTTGAATGATGACAAAAACTGAGGACTGATGGATGTGGGGGGGAGGGGGAGAGGGGCATGGAGGAGGGCACTTTGGGATGAGCACTGAGTGTTATGTGGAAACTAATTTGACAATAAACTATTTGTAAAAAAAAAAATATATATATATATATATATATAATACTTAATCGTCAGAATAGAAGTGTCAACTTTAGCCCTTACCTTCTGTTTTTGTTTATTCAAAATACATTCAATAAATGTTTATTAGAGTGAAAAAAAATAATAAAATAAAATAAAACCACCTATAATACTTGACATGTCCCAAGAGCAACTCACTATGACTCTGTAAAAACAAAAACAAAAATTAAAACAAGAAACAAGCAGACCTATCCATCCCCCTAGTGTTTACATGTCTGAAAACCATTGAAGTATTTTTTAAAATCCGTATATTAAATTCTATCAGAGCAAAATAGCAAGGCACATATTTTCAAAACTTTATTAGTTTCCTAAATGAAAATGTAAAGTATACATTTACCACAATAGTCTGTGTTGCAGGAACAAATTTCTGTAAGTGCAACTTCATAGTCTGGCACTAAATTTTGTGCACAGTGAGCATGGCTACTGTGCAATTTATGTCATATCCATTACAGAAGATCTCAAGTAAATTATGAACTCTGTGTGTTACCAAGGCACTGTCAAACTCTGATTGATTTGGACAGTTTGTAGTTAATTAAGTTCATTCCAATTCTGTCTCTTCATCCAATTTCAAAGCATTCTATATTGAAAGCCTATTTTCAATTAGTAAGAAGGATGAAACAAAAAGAATTAATTACAAAAGTGACAATCCCTATTTAAGTCTTCATATTGGAGCAATTATGTATCTTAAAAGTTAAGAAATTGAAGAGTTGTACTTGTCTAATACATTATGTCCTTGATGTGTATCATATATATATATATATATATATATATATATATATATTAAAACTTGACATAGCCATGCCATTACCGTGAGGAAAAGAAAACACAGTGATTGAAGTTAGCTGTAGTTACTATAAGTTAAATAAGGGAATACCATTTACTTAGGCATTTTACTTAGTATTTAATTATTAATAATAAAACTTGTCTTCTGAACAATATAAATATGGCAGATACTTTAGAAAATTTTCTGATAAGACATATTTGTTTGTGATTCTTACAAAGCTGAGAAGTATGGGTAGTTTTTCAAAGGCTACCTGGTGATTCTTATATAATAAACTACCACCCTCCAACCTTATCCATTCTTGTCACTGGTATCCCAACCTGACCAGCCTAACTGATATGAGGAAGGCTTGCATAGCAGGTACATGTGGGGGAGCTATATAGATCTACCATAAATGCCTAGCTCTGCCACTTACTAGGAATGGTTTGGGCAGATAATTTTTTAACTTTTCTCTTTCTCAGTTAAGAGGTTTATAAAATGAGGATAGTACTATAAAATCTATGGGGAAGAGTCAAGGATTAAGAAGAGAATTATATAAAATATTTAACACAGTACCTAGCACAATGAACAGTTATTTATCATCATTCTAATAAGAGTGATATTTAACAATCAAACACCTGGATCCCACAAATTCCATAGCTACATTATTATAATGGGATATTATTGTGCAGAGGTTCCTTGAAGCAACAAGGAAATCTGGATTTGACTTCAAATACACCAACTTTGACATCCCAATGGGGCTTCAAGTTGGAAACATCAAGACTGCAGATAAGATGAGACAGGGTTATATGAAAATATTTGACATTTATTAATGTCAAGGGGAGACTTCCAGCTTGGTAGTTTACAGGGGATTTTTCTCCTAAATTCAGTAGATGAAACTCCACATAGAACAGAGACAGAAGGAAGCCCAGATGTGACCTAACGAATTAGCGTACAGGTGAAAAAAGTTGAAAGAAAATACAAAACAAAATTTAAGCTAAAAGATACCATAAGGCAGAGGAAAACTTTGAGAAAAAAAGGATCAAGAAAAACAAAAAACCTAATAGATATCAAAATACTGTAAAAAAAAAAACCCTACTATATTAAAAGTATGCTAATGGGAATAGGAATAGTGAAAAAAGTCAGAGTGAAGTCAAATAAATGTATGAAGAAGATGAGATTTCAAACAGGGAAATATATGACTAAGTCAATAAATTATTTGAGAACTACTGAATGTTCTTTAGAGGACAAGAGAATTAAATGTTTATCTGATACCACACACATCTAAACATTCATGCTAAGTGGATAAAATTTCTAGATATAAAAAAATGTACTAGTTATTTTGAAGAGAGTAGAATGATACAAAACTCAGAAGCCATAAAAAAATATTGGCATTTGAATTTTAACAATCTATTAATTATCTGTTAAAATTACCATAAACAAATTTTAAAAATAACTAAATAGGGGACATATTCTTGTCATATGCAAAAAATAAAGTTAACATTTATAAAATACAAAGTTCCTACAAATCAACTTAAAAGTTTGATTATCCCAAGTGAAAAAATGGACAAAGTATATAAACATTAAATCATCAGATAAAAATCATAAGCAACCAGTGAACACACAAAAATACTAACAAAAGTATGATTAAGGTTTTTCTGTCTACTCCATGAGATTAAAAAAATTTTTTTAAGTTGAAAACACCTAGTATTGGTGATAGAATAAGAAAATGTGTACTCTGGTATTCATTTGGTAGATGATGAATTGGTACTACTGTTCTAGAGTTTGATGTGGTATTATAATCAATATAATAAATCTGTATAGTCTACATACCAGCAAATCCAGCAATACTGAAATCACGACTACTAAATCTCACAGAGCATTATAGCATAAATTATTAGATATAGATAATTTAGCTATATTCACAAGACAGCTCATTATAGCAACAACAACAAAAAGACAAAATAAAATTTAAAATCTCAAAATGTCCATTAATAAAGGAATTGTAGATCCAAAATCAAAATACTTCAGAAATTTTTAAAATAGTGAAATCAATCCACTGACTTGGAAATATATAAACAATATATTATTGATCAATAAAAAAGTTGGGTGAATTCATGTGCATAAATGTATGCTGAAGGAAAATTGTTTATGCGTGATTATGACAATAGTTAACCTGACAAGTTGAATTAGAGGAGAGAAGGGAAATTTTTAATAATTTGCCCTTAAAAATTAGTTAGGCTAAGGTTTTACTGATCTGTGTGTTTGTGCGTTTTTGTCTTTCCTAAGTTTTCCAAAATTACTATAAGTTGCACTTAGAATCAGAAAATAATATTTTAAAACATGTTTCCTTGAGTTAAAGCAGAATTATAACCATGTAAACAATATGTATCAGTATAAACATACTTAGTGGACAAACTACCCAGATCCATTTCACAGTGAACCTACCTACATATCTGTAGGTTCTTTCACCTTTTTGTGCCTCACCTGTAAAATAAGCATGAAAATACCCACTGTCAAGCTTTGTTTCAGGAAACTGCAGATGAGACACCAATAAGTTACTGAAGTAACTGGAGTTACTAAAGTATATGCTGAGTTCCTGACATACAATGAGACTTCAATAAGCATGCTAGTATGATTCCTTATTGTTGTTGGTGGTGATATAGACCATGCAGAGGAAAAGAAATGGTTGACTTCATCTGATGAAGTGAAATATGGCAACTGATGAAAATATGGTTTCTTTTGAGCTACCACCCAGTTTCATGAAGAAGTAGGCTATGTCAAGATTATTTTCCATTAGTATTCTTTAAATCACCATGACATCCTTACTTCCCCCTTCACTACAGTGGGTCTGGGTGACTAGCCAGTTTATACTCTCCTCTTCCCCATCTTTTTTTTTTTTTTTTTATATTTATTTATCTTTGAAAGAGAGAGAGACAGAGCATAAGCTAAGGAGGGACAGAAAGAGAGGGAGACACAGAATCAGAAGCAGGTTCCAAGCTCTGAACTGTCAGCACAGAGCCCGATGAGGGACTCAGGTCCATGAACTGCGAGATTGTGACCTGAGCCGAAGTCCTGATGCTCAACCTACTGAGCCACCCATCTTCCCTCTCTTTATGCCTCCATATCAACTCTTTCCACCAATGGGAGTAGCCTCACCACCTATTGAAATTGGATCCATATTCTGAAGAACAGATCATTCTTATCATTCCCCTTTCCCCAACATTTCTGCACTTTGTTTGCAAATCCATTTACTTAGTTCTCGCCTTTTGCCTTATATCATTATTTGTTTCAATGTAAATCATCCCACCAGATAAGCTTCTTCATATGAGTAAGGGACTATGGAGGTTAAGGGGTGGTAGGATGTGTTAAACTTGATGCCTACATAGACCTTACAAAACTGCTTATACACAGAAACTATTAAGTGATTATTAACTGATTTTAATACAACTTGACAATGGAGGAGGTAGGGAGGGTGCACATTTAACACTTGATTTTTTGCCTAGATAATGATGGTGAGGATTCTGCTTAAATTGAACAGAGAGACATTGCTTTTTCAACTCCCATTGTCAGGCTAAAGTAAAAAAGAAGCAACAAAAGCAGTAAAAAAAAAAAAAAGGTCTCATTTTCAGTGAAACCAGGAAAAAAACAACTCTTTTTTTTTTAATGTTTTTTTTATTTCTAGGAGAGAGAGAGAGAGACAGCGCGAGCAGGGGAGGGTCAGAGAGAGAGGGAGTCACAGACTGAAACAGGCTCCAGGCTCTGAGCTGGCAGTCAGCACAGAGCCCGACGCGGGGCTCGAACCCACGAACCGCGAGATCATGACCTAAGCGAAAGTCGGACGCTTAACCGACTAAGCCACCCAGGCGCCCCAGGAAAAAACAACTCTTAACCACAAAATGTAATGATTAAAATTTGAACAAAATCAAGGTAGAATATAGGGGAAAATGAAATCATTTTTTTTAAAGCGTAAGTTACTATTGTAGGTAGCACATCACTGAAGGATGAAATAAACAATCCCTTACTTGAAGAGATGAATTTGAGTGAGTGAATAAGCCAGGAGAATATGGCTGGACTTTGTTCCCCATGGCAATACTTGGATGTGAGGTTAAAGACAGACACTCACAGAGGTAGTTGGTAGCAGGAAAAGGAAAAGAAATAAGCATTGTGGGTATTACTTTCAGCCAGCTACATAAATGTAACTGCTAAATTGCAATACATGAAGCCTACATGAAATTAATTACTTTAAAGGAAAAGGTAGATTTCTTAATTTGTCTCAGAAGGTAGAAAAAGACTATACAGTTACCAAAGAAGTAATTGAAAACGTGGTCAAAGAGGCTACCTCTCAAAGGTTATGAGACTATGATAGTTCAATAGGTAAAATCTACCAAACTTTTAGGAGCCAGTACCAGAACATTAAAAAAAATTGTTTTTAATTGTTTTAAAACTTCTTCCCAGATCTTTCTATAAAGTCATAACTCTGATGCCAAACTATAAAAAAGATGGACTCAAAAATGTAAGGAAGAGGTGGATGGAATATAAGCAAACCCCACTTATTAATATCAAGACCAAAACTCTGAGGGAAACATCAGTAAAGTTCATCTAGGAGCATTTATAGAGAATTACAGACAGGATTCAGCCTTGGGCTGCTGAGATGGTTCAATATTGAAAAATGTTTATATTAAGATTTCAGAGGTGTATGCTTATCTCCACAAAACTTCAAATAATATTGTGCAAAATTTAAAATTCATTCTGATCAAACTTACAGTAAAGGAGGAATCAATATAATAAACACACAGTCACTATAAACAGCCACGCATTCACTTCTGGAAATGGAAATGTTAAAGATGTAAGCCCAGAACGCTCAAAGTTTATGTTTAGGAATTGTTAGCAATATTAAATAGACCAGATATGAAATAGCATAAAGGAAAACAAAATATAATTATGTGCACAAAATTTCATCACATATTCCAGAAATCATAAAAGATTCAGTGGTAGTATTACACATGTAGCAACATTTAGTACAAAATTGAAAGTGTTCTGTCTTGGCCCATGCAAGTGGTCTTCCCCTCACTTCCCTTCTCAGGAGGAGGCAGACTCTATTAATGCTGCCAGTGTGTGTGCATGTATGTACATGCACATATATATGTGTAATATAGAATTAGGACATGTTTAAAGAGAGGCAAATTGGGGTGCCTGGATGGTTCAGTCGGTTGAGCATCCAACTTCAGCTCAGGTCATGATCTCACAGTTTGTGGGTTCCTGCTCCATGTCAGGCTCTGTGCTGACAGCTCAGAGCCTGCTTCAGATTCAGTGTCTCCCTCTCTCTCTCTCTGCCCCTCCCCCACTCATGCTCTGTCTCTATGTCTCTCTCTCTCAAAAATAAATAAAAATATTTAAAAATAAATAAATGAGAGGCAAATTGAAAAATTAAGACCAGCAATTCTGCATAGCAAAGAGTCTATATATATATGAAGATAAAGTAAAAAATACAGAAGAAAAAAGGACTGATGCCAAAGGTGGATGCGTTAGAAAGTAAAGAATTCTAAACTTTGAGAATGCGAGAGATTGTGATTATGTGCAGAAGGGCAATTGTCCAAAGAAGTTTGTAGTTGTAACCCATAAGTGGAATCAGGTAGCAGCTGGGAGAGCCAACCAAATCCATTATTCATGGGGAAAAATTTCAGGAGAACAAAAGAGTTCATCTCATATTTTCTGGTTAAACTTTGAACTCTAAACCTAAGAGCTGGATAAAAGTCCTTTGGAAATGATAGCACATTACACTATGTACTGGTATCCAATGATCATATTTTTTATATTGGTAGAAAATGAAGACCATACTACCTGCCACTCAACTTGGTGGCAAATTCTTGCAAGAGGTGTTCCTTTCTTCAGAGGCATTAATTATGACTATAAAAAGTATAGTTGTACAAAGTTTCAGTTCTGGATTCTGAGTCCTGGATTCAAATCCTAGGGTTATTGAACACATTTCTGAACCTTCTGAGTATTGGTTCCTTACCTGTAAGAGGTGAATAATCTTACACCTCTTACATAATTTTGTTGTGAGCATGAATTAAATAAGATTTAATATAAAAATTAGATTTGTATGTACTCAATAACTATTATCTATTTTTATGAAACAGACCTGTGATAAGTTTCTGGGAAAATATGTCACTGTTTAGTTTGTCATCTCCATCCAGAAAATTCTTTAGCTAGAGCTTACTTTATAAGCACGTGATGCCAGAAAACGCACTTTTTAATATTGAACACATCATACTAGGTAAGGCAATTTTTTTTTTTATTTTTATTTATTTCTAGGAGAGAGAGAGAGAGAGACAGCGCGAGCAGGGGAGGGTCAGAGAGAGAGGGAGTCACAGACTGAAACAGGCTCCAGGTTCCGAGCTAGCAGTCAGCACAGAGCCCGACGCGGTGCTCGAACCCAAGAACTGCGAGATCATGACCTAAGCCAAAGTCAGACGCTTAACCGACTAAGCCACCCAGGTGCCCCTAGGTAAGGCAATTTTTAATGTCGAAAGTCCTCATATCTAGATTTATTTTTTAAAAAAATCACAATTAGTTGTCACAAGAAGAGTTTTAAATCCTTACTTAAAATTTTAGACACAATAAACTATAGATTATGTTTAGTTTCATGGTGAGCAACTATCCAAAGAAAAGTCAAGGTATAATACAGTTGTTGGATTTCAGAAGAAACTATGTTTACAAATTCACAAAATTGAAGAGAAAAATTATTTGGATGTGGAGATAGATTTTTTCCATCCTGAAGAAAAAGAAAAAAAAAAAAAACTTCATTCAGCCCCCACTGTGTCTCCCTTCAAAGGGATGATCAACTTTATGCATTTCTAATTTTTGCTCCATTGAACATACAGACATAACCTAAATAAACCCTTATCATTTATTTTCAAAAGAGATATCCTGATTCCTTGCCAGATTGCTATTTATATTGCCCATAAGATATCAGCCTGATGATACAGGATGAAAATGGTTTCCAGCCCTACCCATAAGTCCACTGAGCTATAAAGCAACTTTGTTAACTTCACTTATTGGATTTTAAATTGTCATGTATTGGCAGTTTGTCACTGGCATTGACTTCCTGCCCTAAAGCCAAGATTACTGCTATAACTACTGGTTCATTCTTCATCACCAGGTTTATAGCTCACTACTCTGGCCACTGTCAGGAGGTAATGTTTGAGAACTCTGCGTCACAGTACCATTTTTAGTACCACCCTAAAAATTGAGCTATGGAAAATTTCATCCTCGATCTTTAGCTAGCTATCTTTACAAATTCTCAATGATTGAATAACTCCATCCAAAAACTCATTCAGTCAGCAAATATTTATGAAGCCCAGCTAGTGATGACTTAGAAATTTTGGTAGATAGAAAAGAATAATAAGACACGGTCTCTGCTCTTAAATGTCTTACAGCTTAACTGAAGAGACAAAACAAATGTATAGCTAACCATCAGAGAAAAATGATCACCTATTTCAAATGTGTGGCATGTTTGTCCAGTGCTTGTTATCCCCACTGTGATCGTGGTATGGTAGTGTCAGTCACCACTTAGCTGTTGTCTATAGCAGGCACTTAACCGGTCTCCCCTCCTTTGAATCTGTCTTCTCCATGGCAATGACAGTGACCTTTGTGATACAGAAATACAATAACATAGCCTCCAATTACCACTTCCCTCAATGCTTCTCTAATGCTTTTAGGACAAATTTCAAATTTCTTAACATGGCTTATTGGTCCACCTACATCTGCACCATGTCGAGCCCATTACTCCAGATTTCTCTCTTACCCTTTTCTTCCTTATGCTGTATACTATAAACAATCAAACTCCTTTACCCCTGAAACTTCATATATCTTTAAGCCTCTAAGCTATGAAACATGCTAGTCCCATTGCCTAAGTCTTTCTTTTACCATTTTTCACCCTACCCCATATTTGAGCCTGCATAATTTTTATTTAACCTTTACATATAAGCAGAAATGTTACTCTCCCTAGGAAACTTACACTGACCCATATATTTGATTACTCTCCCTATTCCATCCCACTGTGTGTTCATTTGATGCTTTGTTTACACTTTATCACTGTATTCTAATTATTTTTACTATCATTTTTGCTGACTATTAATGTTTCTAAAGACAGGGAGTGTTTCTGTCAAATTTACTGTTGTGCTCAATATCCAGCTAGTACATAGCAGACTCTCAATAAATATCGGGAATGAATGAATGGGCTGCATAATATAAGAGTAACAGAAATTCAGGAAAAAAGATCAGTGTGACTAGGACAGTCACAAAGGATCTGTGAAAAAGCATTTGATAAATAAACAGGATTTTGACAACCAGAAGAGAAGAAAAAAGCATTTTATACTAAGAAGAAGCAAATTTATTGCAAAGACTAACAATTATATTAAATAAGAAGCAGAGTTTCATAACACGGTGTGCATATTATTAGCAGTGGGAAATAGAACTGGCTCGGTGTATGGTGAAGGCAGATCATGAAAATCTTTAGAACAGGCAGAGAAGCAAATAAGTTTACTGTGATTTATTTATTTATTGCCTACGTCGGACTTACTGTGGTTTTCAATCAGAGGATGCTTGATACTGAACAAATCTGGGAAAATAAGCAGCCATTATCTCATCAAATATTGCCCTTTCCTCATGCTCTATTATTTTTGCATTCTCATAAGCGCAGGTTAGTACTTGTCATTTTCTGTTCCTCACCTTCATATTTTTCACTGCTTTGTCTGTCTTAAATTGCACTGTTATTTCTTCAGATTGCCGGTTTACCAAACACATCTTCAACTTCATCTAATCTGGTGTTAAACCTATCCATTGCATTTTTATTCAAATTATTACATTCTTTCAAGTCTCCATTTTTCTCAAATATAACTGTGCTCATTTAAAAAATAGTAGTGTGGTTCTTTATCATATTTTAAATATTAACATGTTCAGAATATTTGTTTTACATCCTTATCATGTAATTTAATCATCTGAAGATCTTGAAGTCTGATCGCATTGTGCTCTTGCTTACAATGGCTTGTTGCCTTATGTGTTTTATAAGTTTGGGCTCTCTAGACTGAATCCTCGGGAATTCTGTGCAACCTGGGCTGAGAGAGGGCCCTTCAAAAGAGAATTTGTTTCTGCTTCTGCCAAGCATTCTCACGTTCTACCAACCTGAGACTTATTTATGTAAATTACTCATTTAGATGTTTACAGGGCTACACAGAAGTATAAATTTTAACTACACACTAGCATGAGGGTATATCTACGGTTATAGATCTTGAGTGGAGGCATTTTTCACCATCCAGAGCTCAAGAAAAAAAAAAACAGCTATGTTACCTTCTCTATTTGCAGTTTGGTAGGTTTATTTTTCTAATCTTTTCCACCCTTTAATTAGGTTGTAGCTATTTGAGATTCCTATCTTTGTTAGTTTCCACTCCTCATGGGTTCCCTTGCCACTCCCTAACAAGGCATTCTCTTCTACCTCCAGATGTCCATTAAAAGATAAACCTTTTGGTTACCAAGATTGGAAAACACCTCCAGGCAACTTGCAAGAGTAGTGCAGCTGTCTTCTTCAGCATTTTTGTGCTATCTCTTTATTTTGGGTCTGGGTCCCTGGCAAATTTCTTTACATTGTCACAAGCTCAACATTTTAGTGAATATTGTGATATTTTCTGTAGTTGTTCTATTTCATTTATATATTTTATAATGGGAGAGTTTGTGAGCATTCTCTCAATCACACGGACAGGAACTCAAGTCAAGAATAATCAGTAACTTAAACTAGGAAGCAATGTTGGTCTTAAATGGTAGCAACCAGATAGACTCCAATTCATACTGGTTTGCGTGGTTTTTATCCCTGGAAGTCCCTTTTCCTGGTATCATCTCAGTCCAGGTCCCTAACCTGGAACTAATCACATCTGGCAGCCAATGCTGTTGGTGACAAGTGACAGAAATGGACTATCTTAAACAAAAAATGTTTTGGTTTTTGTTTTGTTTTTGTTTTCTGTTTTGTTGTTGTTGTCAGTTTTGTTGTTGTTGTTGTGTGTGTGTGTGTGTGTGTGTGTGTGTGTGTGTGTTTTTCCAGAGCTATTGAAGATGGGGAAGAACAAAAAGAACAGTCATGGCCTCTTATTCAAATTTCAAAAATTCTCCTAGGGGCAATTACCCAACACCAAATATTTTCTCCACTCCCTGGCTGCATCTCAGTGGTGAGTGTGAATCCTCACCAGATACTCCTCAAAGAGCTTCTCTAAAAGGGAGATGTGGTGCAGCAAAACAATAGAAAACAAAAAGAAATCTCACCAGAGCAGATGTGATGAGCCACTTGAAAGCCATGGTGACACCTAAAATTGGCTTAGTTCTTTTGAAGTCATATGGTCATAAACTTTTTACCACCAAAGTTGCCCATAAATAGGTCACTTCCCTCTTACAGTTCATTTTTGTTATGTATCTCCTGCTACTACAATCTACATAGATTTATCTTCATTACATTTTATCACTCACAAGGAATATTTAGAATCTAAGCTGAGTTATCCTTTACCCTTTGTATTGTTCAATACTCCACTTCTTCCTATATTCTGTTTATATTCTCTTGGCACTCATTGCTTGCTATTTTTGATATGATATTCATATCTATCCTATTGATATTTAATTGTAAAATGTCTCCTTTTTTAGTAAAAAGATATTTCTCCTCCAGTCTGTAAGAAAGAGTAGAAAGAGTGTGTTTTATGCAACAGGACTATAGGTAAGTATTATTGTAATGTATGTAAAGGTGAGCGAACAATTCAACTTACAGAAAAAAAAATTCCCTAGATTTATAGAACAAGTAAATAGCAGAGATGGGATTTAAACCTTTATCTAACTATGAAGTTTGCTGTTAGCAATTAGCTCATTCTGGTGTAGATTACCTAAGAATTGCTTCCAAGAACTGCTCACTATTGAATAGATGACTGAATTCCTCCTTTACTACTTTCCAAGCTATAGTATCTGTTCATTCCTGTATTTAACAAATAATAATTTAGTGATTTGTGCCAGGTGCTTTTTTAAGTCCTTGGAATATATCTATAAGTTTAAAGGGAAAAAAATCTCTATGCTCATGGATCTTTGTAGCAGAAGATGGAGAGTAAATAGTAAATATGATGAATTTTCCTTATATAGTATTTTAGTTGGAGGTTAAATGGTAGGCAAAAATACTTAAAAGGAGCATTGGGTAAGTGGGAAATGAGAATGCTGGGGAGCAGGAATTGAGAGACTTTGTTGTACATAGCAGTCATATATTAGATTGAACAACAATTGAAACTGTCTTTAACTTATGAAAGTAACTATTTTGTAGAGTTCAGCCTATCTAGGTGGTCAAGGTGGACATAACTGGGAAAGTGAGATGTGAGAAGACTTGAAGGAGCTAAAAGAATTAGCCAGACAACGTATAGGAGGATTAGGAGGAACTTGACGGTGGACCAAGGGGGAGAAGAAGGGCGGAAATGGTGGGGGAAAGGGAGAGAGGCAAACCATGAGAGACTCTTGAATGCTGACAAAAACTGAGGACTGATGGATGTGGGGGGGAGGGGGGGAGGGGCATGGAGGAGGGCACTTTGGGGATGAGCACTGAGTGTTATGTGGAAACTAATTTGACAATAAACTATTTGTAAAAAAAAAAAAAAAAAAGAATTAGCCAGACATATATAGAGGAAGAATGATGTAGGCTCCTTCTGTGCATTACATATTCCCCCTTCTCATTTCAGTTTAAAGCCCTCCTGGTCTGACTATTGGTCTCCTTTCATAAATATTCCTCTGATCTGAGATATTCATCGCTGTATGTCAGAACCACGATCAGAGAAGTTAAAGGCATCAGAAAACCAAATATTTTCTATAATTCCATCATGGTCATTTCACATATTCTTTCTTTTTTCAGATATAAAATACAATAAAAAGACCAGATGAATCTCCAAGCTTTGAGTGTTTCCCTCCCAATGATTCAGAAGCAGTAGACATGCTTTCTTTCTTTCTTTCATTTGGACTTACTGGTTATTGCCAGAGGAAAAATAGTTGAACAATGTTCGGTATATTTGGTAAAGCCTGGCAGGCCCTATTATGACTTGTTATCCTCTCTGAACAGCACCATCTGTGCAGTAAAGGATTAACTCAGCAGGTCCCATTACTTATACCCTGCAAATCAAAAAAAGAACTGGCCCTTGACCAGCTCCTGGGAGAAAACTTCTGAATGCTTAGAATATCCTGCCTGATAAGAGTGTTCTGGTATGCCTGAGGACTTGGGTCACACCAGGTATGCCAACAATATGTCTTATGGTGAACACCTGTTTTCCTATGCCTGAGGCTTTGGGCCATGCTGTATAAATTTAACCTCTGGGGGTTGGAGACCGAATAACTAAGGGCAGCCACACGGGTGATCCATGTCTACGTGGTCTACATGGCTGACCCCCAGTAAAAGCCCCAGCCCCCAAGGTGCTAGCAAGCCTGGCTTGGCAAAACACTCTGCACATTTTGTCATACCTTGTTCTTGTGAGAATTCAGCACTAACTGTGCCATACCTCTGAGAGAGAAGAAAAAAAAAAAAAAAACAACTCGTGGGTGTTCTCCTGGACGCCACTACGTGTATCCTTTTTCTTTCCTGAATTTAATCTGTATCTTTTCACTGTAATAACCACAACTGTGAGTATCACAGCTTCTGAGGTCTGTGAGTCCTCTAGGGAACCACGGAGACTAAGAGTGGTGGTGGGGCCCCCTAACACACATCCATCACACTTCATCTCTTCCTCCAGGAACACACTAACAACTTGCATTATATACTTCCAGGACCTGAGACTCATTTGGCTTTGAACAGATCAGAATAAGAAGTAGCCAATCTCATAATTCTCTGTCAGAGCCCCAATCTCATCCCCATTTAGTATTCTTCCACATGTTAACATCTACACATACATTTTCATCCTTTTTCACCTTTTCAGATTTCCCTCCTCCCATCTCCATCCTGGCTTTATTCATGGATTGCTTCTCCTATTCCAGTTAGCAACTTTTAAGTTTGGAAAATAAGCTAAAATACAAAGATTTCAGCACTTTTAGCAGGCATGCTAGGTGTCTTCTTATATATCCTAAAAGTCAGAAAGACAAAGTGCTCTATTATAGTCAGTCTCCTTAATCAGTTATCCATTCCACAGACACAAAAAAAAAAGTGACCTATTTTTAAATATTCTACTTCTATTTTCTTTTCATAGTAAAAATTAATATTAAGCATTCTTCTTTTTCATAGTATTATATCAACTACAAGAATGTGGAAAACATCCATTGCATGGAAGGTTAGGCTACTCATCTAAAAGAAATATACTAGAAATCCGACATTCTTTAAAATTTGTTTAATATTTATTTTAGAGAGAGAAAGAGAGAGACAGAGAGACAGAGACAAAGCATGAGCAGGAGAAGGGCAGAAAGAGAGGGAAATACAGAATCTGAAGCAGGCTCTAGGTTTAAAGCTGTCAGCACAGAGCCCAATGCGGGGCTTAAACCCACGAACTATGAGATCATGACCTGAGCTGAAGTCGGATACTTAACTGATTGAGCTGCACAGGAACCCCTAGAAATCCCACATTCTTAAGTAAATTATTTAAATCATTTTTTTCCTTCAAGAAAAGAGATAGACTTCTTAAAATTTTAAATGCTCGTATCAATAAAGTGACTTAACAGAACTATTTTCTACAAATGTTACTTCTTTGGAAAGAAAGAAGAAATGAAATTGGGAAACCTATAAAATCCAATGTGACAATCAATTTGCATTTCATATTTTTAATTTTGGGGTGGTATTTTGGTTATAGATCACTTTTACAGTAACCTATTATTTTTAACTGTGCAAGACAAGATGAAAATAAAGTTAATTAAAATAATTATATAATTATGACACATGTTTTCAAATTTCTTCAATATGCCTTACTTCAAAAGATGTACTCCTCTTTAAAATGACTAAAAAAAAATTGGCGTTCAAAATAAGCAACAAATTGACTATTCCATTAAAAGCATCTAGTAAATCACTACTTATGAAATTATGTTTACTACTACCTTAACCCAATGAAATAAAATAATTCTGTTGAGTAGTAATCATTTTTCCATCTCTGCAAATTCACTGTTTGCATAAGTAATGAACTAATACTTTGTGCCTCTGTAGAGTAACCTCTGTGTACATTATTATTTGGCTGATCGTCCTTTTGTGACAGATTATTTTAAGTAGAACTGTTACTGTAAGTGAATTCGCTTAAATGTATGGTTCTAAATTAGTGAACATAAAATTACAGCTCCACGATTTGTCATCATTTTGGTTGATATAGGATTGCATTTAAGTATATCATAATTGAGAAATGATTTGAATATTACACTTTCAGCCACTCTGATAAGTTATCATCTCTACCACTATATTTAGCTTCTTTCTGGGACTAGAGCTTTTGGCAATTCAGAAACTGACTGCAAACCTCCAACTTCTAGATAGTTCAATGTCATTTAAAGAAGGCATGGCATAAATAACACGTCAGCTTTTGAAAATATAAACCTTAACTCAGAGAAGTCACTGAAGAGAATGGGATTCACAGAAAACAGGCAAAGGAAACCTACCATACCTAGATTCAAATGCTCCAGTCTTATGATCTGACATCCATTAAGACTGTACCACTGAACTTAACATGCCTCTACTCTTTGGCTAATCAGGCAATTGTGTCTTTTTCTAGAAAACCAAGGTTTTTTTGTGAAATGTGGCACTCTCCTGAGGGGAGAGGTTTTAACTTCTCAAGAAGTTATTATGTCATAAGTGTATAGGGAAGCAGAGAAACAATAAAGAAATGACTGCCTTTTATGCTGGTTCAAAGAGAATAAGGATTTGAGAATGATATATGCAAGTAAGGGTTACATTCCATGGAAAAAAAGATTAGAAGATTTCATTTATCTCTGGGAGAGAAAAACACTATTTTTCAGACACAGTGCCTGAATAGGTCTGTCTAAAGTATACATAAAAGACTGCAGCATTTTTAAAATATGAATTTAGCCAGGGTCAAGCCAAGCCAAGATCAAGCAAATGTAGGAGAAAAGAATGAATATATAAATTTAACATTAGTATTTAAGTGAGTGCTGTAATCTATGTCTATTTCATCTCTTATCCTTCAAATATCAGAATACCTCTATCATTGAAAAATGAGCTTTTCATTTTACTAAACATCTCTAATATGCCAAAGATATATAGATCTCTTGGTTTTTGCTTTTGTTTCATTTGTGCAGAATATTTCTTATTTTCTTACCAGGTCCCCAGTATGATTGTTAGAGATTATCTAGCACTCTTGTTTGTTAGTCTGGGTATCAAAGCCACCAGAAATGGAACTCATAATTTTTGGCTTCAAATAATTTATATCTATTAACTTTAATAAAAGTAAGATTAATCAAAAGTAAAAATAATTTTCATTAAATAATTTTCTTAATAGACATTTCAGGTGTAAACTTGAAAAAGTCCTGAAAAAAGTGGTGTTCGCCTGAACAATATAAACACAGCAAAATCTTCATCTATCATCAATATACCTGCGCCTCCAGCCCTAGGTCAGGCAAAAGCTGGATAGCACCAAGAGAGAGAAATTGTTAGGTGCCACTCAGGGTCATGTATAAAGTTACATCTTGTCTACCCTACAAGAGATTTTTTTTAAATGGTTACATTTTTCCAAATGCCTTTATTTTCCTTCCTCAAATAAACAGGTCATATCCCTATCCTCGCTCTACAGAAGTAAAAGAAAATCAATAGACAGATAGTAAAAGTTATTATCCACCCCTGGTAAAAGTGCAGTTTGTGCATAAGTAAATCTGTAGATACATTTATTTAATATTTATTGGGGGAAGGGGCATGGGAGGAGGCCAAAAGGAAGCAATACCCTCTGGTATCAATGTGTTCTGAATAACCTTAGAGAACATTAGCTCCTGGGAGGCAGAAACACCCAGTAATAAGTTGACAGCAGGATTTTATCCCTTAAGTCTGTATGTAATGACATGGAACAGTAATTTCTATTAAGTTGGTGTCCCAAAAAAGTAGGGGGATTTTAGCATCTACACATTAAAATGCATGTATTTGTATTGCCAGAAATGACAAGTAGTCTCATTTTAGGGTCAATGACATGAGAGAGAGTTAGAGGATAAAAGCAAATGGTATGTTTTGTAGTTTAAAAGAAAAAAAAAAAGAAAGGAAGGACAGGAGGGATAGGGAAAAAGGAAATGAAAGAAGGGAAATCCATTTCTTACATGGTTTGAGTCCAGTGAAAAAAGCTGATTCAAGAATGAGGAGGAGGACAAGAAGCTGAATGGAGAGTCTGAGGTTTATTTGCAAAAGTACTCACCTAAAGCCGAGGAAGGTCTCGTGGGGGTGGGGCAGGCGGAGGATATGCTTACTCTTTCTAAATGGCTAAGGTCCAGGGACTATGCTGGTCTCTTGGAATACAGAAGCAACAGAAATACCAAAGCACCTGCCCTAAGTGAGCATAGATTCTAATGGGAAAAAAAGATAATAAAAACTCCCATAGCATTCTGCTTAGTGATAAGTACTATAAAGAAAGGTAAGAAAAATGAAATAGTAAGGGGATTAAAAAATAATTGAGCAAGAAGGATATTCAGGAAAGGTGTCCATTAAGGCAAGACAGGAGCGTGAATGAAACGAGAAAAGAAGCCATGGGGCTACCCAGTAGAGGTGTGAGGTAAAGAGTGATCTAGACACAGGGAACAGTAAATGCAAAGAACTGAGGCGGGAGTGTCACTTGTGGAAGATGCGGCAAAGAGCCCAGTGTGGCTACAGTAGAATGACCCCACAGTAAATGAAACCAAACGAGGTTGTGGGTGGAGGTAGGCTGCAGATTGTGTGAAGCTTATGGAGGACTCTTGATTTTACTCTAAGGTGAGAAGTCATTAGAATGTTTTCAACAGAGGAGTGACATGTTGTGACATATGCTTTAAAGGGATCAGTCTGCCTGCTGTAAGGGAACTAGACAGCAGAGTGACAAGGGTGGATGCAGGAGAGCAGTTAGGAAGCAGTTTTATATGTGTGTTCCTCTGTAGGATGACTTGCTACAACTTGCCAGGTAAAGAAGGGAATTAGTTATAATTCATTTACCAAAGTGTTTCCAGGCAAGTCATTGTCATGTTAATTTTTTATAGGCTTGATTTTTTTTAAAAATCAGTTTTGGATTTATAGCGTATCTGAGAGGAAAGTACACTGATTTCCTATACACTCCACCCTCATGTGTGCATAGCCTCTTCCATTATTGACATCCCTCACCAGAGTGGGGCATTTATTACAAATGATGAACCTGCATGGACACATCACCATTTCCCAAAGTCCTCCGTTTACATAGGGTTCATTCTCGGTGTTGTGCATTCTACAGGTTGGGACAAATGCATAATAGCATGTATCCATCATTATACTGTCACACATAGTAGTTTCACTGCCCTGAAAACCCTAAAAGCCTTGGCAAATAATTTGTCCTCATATGTGACTTGTCTTCTCATTCTCTTGATCATGTTATCATTTTTAGGTGTGATTTTATTGCAAAAACAATATTTAGCAAGCACAGAAATTAAAGGTAAAAAATTATCAACAATCAAAAATTTTTTTGTCAACTTTCTAACTTTCACTGTAAACATTTACGTCTAATACCATATCTGCAATTTTGTAAATAGAATTACATTATCTATGTTTTTACTTTTGCGTTTAACATTTTACCATGTGCATTTTCCTATTTCGTGTTTTCCTTCCCTATATTTTTCCCTTTCAAATTACCTCCTCTACCTCAAATAATCTGCATGATCAGTTTTTTGTGCATATTTCCACACCTTTCCTATTGAGTACACAATTCCTTTTATAAATAATCTAGTCTTCAGAAATATTGCTCCAACTCCATAAAATATATTGTGATTCTTTGTAAGCCCCCACATTCTACTTGCATGATAGTTTAAGTTTTTATTTAAATTCCAGTTAGTAAATATATAGTATAATCTGAGTTTCAGGTATACAATATACCTGAATGTATTCCATACATCACCCAGTGCTCATCACAAGCAAATTCCTTAGGCATGATAGTTTTAATAATTAAATTATTGTGCTTTAAGTGTCAAACTATTTTGTGGAAAAACAAGAATATTTACTCATGTTAATAAACACAAACCTGTTTCACTATGGCATTCTTTTTTATTTTTTTACCCCATTTGATGTCTAGATCAGGAATCCTCTTCTCTCAAAACCCTCCCTGTACCTCTTTTCAAAAGTGAATGGTGTGTTTCTAAACACATTCGTGATTTAAAATGTATTCCAAGGATGTTTTCAGTGAAGCTTATTACAAGGATTGCATTTGCATTACTAAGTAATAAGTACTTACTCCAACTAGTATTGGTGCATGGCCATCTGGTTTAATGGCACATCCAAGATTGAGACATCTCCCGAGGGCTCCACAACTCACTTAGATCCCTAAGAGGGCATTGCTAAATCAGCAGACCCAGAATCTGCAAACACATCTCCTCTAAACTGTTCACTGGCCCTGAAAACAGCTTCCTCCTTCTGGAGATCATGAAAATGGATTAACGTTACAAGATTAGGGTCCAGCACATTTTATTTAGCCCACTGTTCCAATAATCAATATTTAGGGGAGAACTTTAATGCTATGATATTTTGAATCTTTAATTTTCCTAGCTATATTCTGATTGAATCATTTGGAGAAATGCATATGTGCTGGTGGGAATATTTTTTTTTAATATTTTTCCAAAAGATGAATACTAGGTGCAGTAGAAGAAGTTAATCCATTTTAATGATACTCAGTTAGGAAAGGTATCAATTATTTGCAAAAAGAATGATTCAGTTGAACAAGTCCTTTCCAAAAATATGCTCTTCCTTTGAAATATTATAGAACTATAAGGTGCAGATTTCATATTTGTTATTAATTTAGTGAAGACTAAACAAAAAAATTATATGAAGTTCCAAATTTAAGTTTATGAATATATATGAATAGATGGATTTGTATGTATTGCATACACACATACATATATTCTACTAGAACTCTCAAATCAATATTTCATGTTTAATATGTTTTATCTTTGATAGACATGATTAATATTCTTCAGAGAAGTTTATAATCAATTATTTGGAAAAATACACATTCAACAAAATATTTTTCATTCCATTATCCCATTACCAAAAGTTTCTGTTATTTCATTCTATTTCTTCTGAAGGAAAAATCAATGCACAAATATAAAATGTCAGTCAGCCTCCTCCTGAGATCTTTTATAAAGACTTTACTTTTTTCTTCAAATACATGATTAAGAGAGTGCCCTCTGTCCTTAGTATATATAATACACTAAAAGCCTTGAATTCAATCCTTTAATCATCAATGCTTAAAGGAAACAGCCCATTCTGAGTTCTCTATATAGGTTATCAGCTGCACCTTTAAAAATGACTTTCTATTTTAGCAACTGAATTTCCAAAAAGAATTATCATGAACATAAGATCTAGCTTAGAGAAGCTCTTACCCAGTAGGATCTGAATAAATTAATTCCCTAGTCATAAAACTCCTCAATTTCTCATCAAGTTTGACTTAAATATTTAACCAGAAACAAAGAATCAACTTACAGTCAAACAAGATTATATAAATCTTCCCAAGAATTTAAAGCTGAAATCTAAACTAATCTAGCTCATTTATATCACAAAACAACCAGGCCCTGTAAACTATGATTTTCTATATCAAAGAAGCTTAATAGAATTCTATACAGGCAATCCTAAATTCATCATGTCACTGGCCAGAAAGAAAATTTTGATGTGTCAGGTGACCTTCTATAAAATATTGTTTCTATCATAATTTTAAAGTACATTTAAGAATTATTATGTTGCTAGACTCAGAAAAACTTCCATACTTAGATGTCATGGTTAGGGGCTTAGTTTATTTTTAATATATATATTTCAAAGATTTTTTTTAATATTTATTTTTGAGAGAAAGAGTGTGTGAGCGGGGATCTACCCTGACAGAACAGAGATGGATACAGGGTTTGAACTAATGAACCTTGAGTTCATGACCTGAGCCAAAGTTGAATACTCAACTGACTGAGTCACCCTAGTGTCCTTATTTTTAATATTTTTAAGTATAGATTTTAGTTCCTGTTTTTTATCAACTACCACAGGGAAAATAATATGTTCAGAAGAGACCTTCTCAAACCATAGTAAGCATGTATTGATAACATTGGCACCATTTTGTCTCATATTAGATGAAACCAAAGTTGCTTATTTATTATTATTCTATCACAGGATTAGGAAACATGAGCAGGTCTTGAAGACAAAAGTTTTCCAGAGAATACCCTGACTAAAATCAGGTAGGCAACATGAAATTGCCACTTCTTAGTACATTCTTATTAATGGAGAAATGTGTTTGTTCTCAAATTTATTAGAGAACAATAGTGTATTTTCCTATACACTTTTGTATACATATTTTTTTAAAGTCCATATAGAAAGACATCCTTGGTGTTTCTTACCACATGAAATTTGATTCTTAAACTGACCTACTTGGTTCTTCTACTGATATCATTAGTTTAGATAAATAGTCTCAAATGCTTCCTCTCCCCATCAGATTGCATCTCTTAAATACATTGGATTAAATAAAGTCTGATAAACCCTTCAGATTTTAATTTTTATACTCTTTTACCCATGAAAGAACCATTCTGAAGGGTGATCCCTATGGAAATATTTTCATCATGATACATCCTTAGTTCTCATAAACCTTTTGCAAAATAGCTAATTATCTAATATGTTAACCATTTTAAGATGATTTCTTTTAAATTTTAAACTCAAGTTAGTTAACATAACCAGTGTAGTACTGGTTTTACGAGTAGAACCTAGTGATTCATCACTCACCTATAATGCCTAGTGTTCATTTGAACAAGTACCCTCCTTAATGCCCAACACATATATAGCCTATCCCTCATCAACCCCCCCTCCAGTAACCCTCTGTTTTCCTTATTTAAGAGCATCTTATTGTTTGCCTTTTTCTCAGCTTTTATCTTATTTTCTTTCCCTTCCTCTATGTTCATCTCTTGGTTGCAAGAAAATGATGCTCTTCAGCTTTTCACCTGACTCTTCTTATTCCACTTCTGATAATGGAGTCTCAAGAAAAACCTTCTCAGTTACAAAATCTAAGGTTCTTTGTACAGTCCAGCTTACTCTTAACAAGCACAAAATTGTGGCCAAAGGTGTTAATATGTTATTTACAGTCCTTGACATTTGCTTCTTTTAGAAATTTCAGTTAAGTCTTCTAAGCATGTTTAGAGGGAAGTTTGTAAGCCTCAAATAATGGATAAGGCCAATTCAGTTTGAAATCGTTCTTATATCAGGTCACATTGTAAACCTGAGATTTTTATCCTTATTTACTTTTTTCCTGCTGATGTAGGGAAAGGTATGCAAGTGAGAAGCAGTTACTGTGTCCCTGTCAGGAACATCATTTGTTCAGAGAGGTAACAGCATCTTCTTTGAAGGATTAACTATGCTTAGTAGTGTTATTTAAAGCTGAATGACATTGATTGTTATTTAAGCTCTTTATGACCTAATTTCCTATTTTTAAGTGTGAATAATTATAGCACCTAGTTTATAAATGCTATAGACTGAAGTGCGTTCCTCAAAAATTCACATGCTGAAGCCTAAATACCCAATGTGATGGGTATTTTAGAGATAGAACTTCTTGAATGGTAATTAGGTTTAGATGAGGTTATGACAATGGGGCCATCATGATGGTACCAGTGTCCTTATAAGAAGAAATAGTAGAGAGCCTGCTCTCCTGAGAGGGCACAAGTGAGGAAAGACCATGTGAGACAGTGAGATGGCAGCCATCGATAAGCCAGGGATAAAGGCATCACAAGAACCTGACCATGCTAGGTAGCACCCTGACTTCAGGCTTCAAACCCAGAACTCTGCAAAAGTAAATCATAAATTTCTGTTGCTTACGCCACCCAGGCAATGGTGTTCTGTTATGGCAGCCTGAGCTAAGACAACGGGATTATCACTATAGAGACCATATACCTAGAATGAGTCAGTTAATATAGGTAGACTGCTTAGAGTAGTGCCTGATGCACATTAAGATCTTCATAGGTTTTAACAATTACTTTTTTTGGCGTCTAGATTCATAATTATCAGAAAATGTTAGCATATTGAGTGTATTCAAAGAGTACCCAATTCAACTGTACTTTCTTCTCACAGTTGCCAGTAACTGCTTTCCCCAAGTGGCTTACCCTGTGTTACAGAATTCAGTGTTACCAGCACACCCAGATGTCCCAATTTTTATCACATCACTTTAGGAAGCAGCACTCCAGGTGCAATTTTAGAGTCATGATATTTAAAAAAGCACCAATAACCATATTTTTACTAAGCTTATTTTATCCTTCTAACAAAATCTGTCCCGTTACTTTATAATGGTCATTAATAATGATCACATTGGGCAAAATCCTCTTTCTGTCTCTGTCTCTGTCTCTATCTCTCTCTCTCACTCAAAATAGAACTCAAAGAAGTAAAATCAAAAGAAAGATATAGTTATTTGGGTAATAAGACATACTCTAGAAACAAAATTGTTTCTTGGGGGCTACTTCCATGGGAACCTGCAAAGCACCTGCCCCAGGTACTAGTAGAAATTTTAACAGTAGTTTTTAATTGAGTCTATGGAGAATGTGTCTAAGGCAAAAATATTTTCAAAAGTTCTTAATGCTTCTGGCTGTACCCAGAAATAAATTAGGGCTGTTTCAAGCTATTCACTACCTACAGCTAATGACAGACTCATTTCAGAGAATTCCTTTAAAATTTTATTTATTAAAGCAAGTTTGGTTAACTTTTGTTTTCTCAGAAATGATGGAATATATTGTTGTTTATTGCTTTGAGAGATTTCTTTTTCTTTATATTCCTATTGCCAGCCATCAATTACTTTAACATGACACTCCTAGAATTGTCTTCCAACTTTAGTTTCCTTCTCCTTGAATCTGAGACACAATATAAAATAGTATTAGGGACAGATGTTTGCATTTAGATCCACTCATTCAAATGCCAACTATTCTACTTTACAGCTAAATTAGTTGAGGGTGATTACTCAGCTTTTAAAGTCTGATTTGAACTTTCATTCATTGACTTCTCATGGATTAAAAAAATACAATTCCAATTGTTTTTCCAGTCATTTATTTCCACTGCAAGTAACCTGCTTACTATTTAATCTTACATCTGTACCACACTAAGTACGGACCTCTTTTCCATGTTAAAGCCAATTCTATAACAGCTTTTGTTCATGTAATTTTCCCTACCTGCTATGTGATTTTTTACCCTTATTTTTAGGTCCTCTCAGTATTGGTTTTTTATTCCTGAATTTAAAAAAAATTAATAGAATTTCTTTTTTAGAGCCATTTTAACTTCACAGCAAAATTAAGTGGAAAGTTTAGACCACTACTTTTTTCCATGAAAACTCCAAATTTTAGGAGTTGTGTAGATCTGATTGATTTCATAGAGCCCTTACTTTTGTTACTACTCATTATGTTACTTGATCTGTCGCCACTCTGTACTACACTTAACTATAATGTACGGCGTAAGTTAAGTTAGCATTATTTCAGTAGTGCTTCCGTGGTTCTCTAGTGACCACAGAAAATATGGGAGGTTGGAGAAGAAATCCATTTCCCTTGCGTATCTCTCCAGGCACATAGTAGTTTTCCAAGAAATAAATGGAAGAATGAGCTCTGCTGAGTATGTTATCCAATTTGTTTAATGTGGCAGACATTACCACTGCCCTACTGTTACCTGTTCTTATCTGCTTCTAGACATATGGCAGGACTATATTGTCTCACCCTGCTGAAGTTCCATATGGCCATATCACATGCTCTGACCAATGAAATGTGAACAAAAGTTAGAAACATTAATTTGCCAGTTCTCTATCCTTTTCTCTTCTTCTGCCATTGCAATCATGTAAGCACTGTAGATATGGATATAGATATGTTTGATGCTACATGTGTTTAAAGAGGGCAAGTGCATGGACAGTTTCCTAGACTCAGAATGGACTTTATGTGAGAATGGCATAAACTTTGCACTTTAAGTCATTGAGAGCTGGTTGTTATTACAGTATAACTTACTCTGTTTTGACTCACATAAATATGTAAATATCTATCTGAACAAATAAAACCGGCACCTGAATCTATTTTACTACTATTCTTTGAATGCTTCTCTAAATAAAGAGCTAATTGCATTTATTTTTACCTTACTTATTAATTTGTTAAGATTTGTTTATACTGTATGCATATTTATTACTGTATGCATGGAACTAGACAAGTTGTTGGTGAATTAAAAAAAAATAAACTGATGAGGTATGGTCCCTAATCTGATGTAATTAGCATTATTGTATAAAAGACCAAAGGAAATATAGAAAACAAAAATAATTCAGGGTACCTGGGTGCCTTAGTCGGTCAAGCATCCGACTTTGGCTCAGGACAGGATCTTCCAGTTCGTGGGTTCAAGCCACAAACTTGCTTGCTTTGTGCCCTGTCTCTCTCTCTCACAAAAATAAATAAACATTAAAAAAAAAAAGAAAACAAACAAAAATTATTCAACAAACAAAACAGGTACAGAGTGTTCTAAGAGCTATAAAGGAAACAAGTAGGAGTCTAACAAAAAGTAACAGGGAATTTACTTTAGATAAAAAAAAATCTCCTTAATGTGCTGAGATTTCATCTGAGCCCTAAAGGCTGAGGGGGAAGGAATGCCATGAGTTCTGAGGGTGAAAGCACAGGTAACTACATGTGCAGTTACTCTAAGATAGGGGAAAACTTTGCTGTTAGGAGAAACTGAAAAATCAGTGTGTCTGTAGTCAAGTAATCAGGTTTCTAGATAACTACTACCATTCTAATTTTATGTTCTCTAAACTGCAGTGAGATTCCCAGATTCCCAATGATACTTCTCTGCGGAAAGGACATTTAATCTTATCCATGGTGAAAAATTCTCTTGACTGTGACTTCATGGTTGACTGACAAAACATTTTTTGAGAAAACTCAGAAAACAAGGGAAGGACATAAAATACAAAGCTATTTACACATAAATTTATAGAAAGCCTTGACCTCAAAGAAAGAAGAGAGCAACATTATTCCACAGAGAAAGTGGTTGAGTTGTGCTGCTTGACATTTATAGTCACAGTCAGGTAAATTTTTCTCACATGATAGTGAGCTCACTCTAATATTAAAAAAAAAAAAAAAAAAATGAAAAGACTGCAAGCTTTAATCATACCTGTCAGAAGACACAGAAATTTTGGGGTTGCTCAGTCAGTTGGGCATCCGACTTCAGCTCAGGTCACAATCTCATAGTTGGTGAGTTGGAGCCTGGTGTTGGGCTTTCCACTCTTAGCTATAGCCTGCTTCAGATCCTGTCTCCCTCTCTCTTTGTCCCTCCTCAATTCATGTTCTCTCTCTCTCTGTGTCTCTCTGGTCTCTCTGAAAAATAAGTAATCATTAAAAAATTAAAAACCAAATTGGTTTAACCTCCTTTACATATTCTCAGAAAAATTATTCCTCATTGATGATTTAGGAGTAGAAATGTACAAGTTTAGCATTTTATTGCTATGATATACAGGTTGAATGTAATTAATTAACACAGTGACCTTGAAGAATATGTGAAAATAACAGAGTGGCTTTTCTGATAGTAATCAAGATTATTTATAAATCTGTATAGATGCTTTGACATTTTAGCTTTTCTTTGACTCTGGCTTCTAGCATTTAGATAAGTCACAGGCATATATATAAATGGTGTTCTTCACAATCTATTTTATTAATAAAAAAGAGGGATCTTGGAAAACAGTGTGGAAAAACTGTGATTGGATTTTTTTCCTTTGCAGTTGTCTTTTTTCAATTTGATTTGCTCTTTCTCTTATTCTTTTGTTCATGACCCACACACTTTTCTTTGGCCAGCCTTCCAGATTATCATTGTAGACAAATCCAATGAATGATGTTGAAATTATGCTCCTGAAGTTCAAAACAAATAATTTGTTTAACACCAAAAGCTACAAAAATGGAGCATTTATTCATTTATCCTTTTAATATGTATTAATAATTGTTTTAGTTATTATTGATTATACTGCTCATGTTCAATTAATATTTTAGACTATGTCTCAACTTCTTATTACTGTATAGACAACAAAATACAAAATCCAACATAGTATGGATGGATAGACAAATACATAAAATTTACACATATTCAAAGTTTGCCTGTTTCTTCAATGTATATATATATACATTGAATATATGTATATAAGTTTTTACCAAACTTCCTAATACCTTAAAGGCACAACTCAAACCGTTTAATGGCAAGCTGTTATCACTGAATCAGGGTAGGGGGGAAAAAGGGGGTTCAAATCCAATCTCAACAAGATAGGCCTCCTTCTGAGGATGAGGGAAGATGAACTCTCTTTACAGATCTAAGTTAATCAGAATTTCCTTGTCTATGATTTTACTCATTCTGTTTTTGCATGAGGGCTTTTATGAGGCCAATTCAATATCTGGATAAGAAAACAGAACAACATAAGGATTGTGGGAAAATGGCAGAGTAGGAAACACCAGGAATCCACTTGTCTCTTCACCTGGACAATAACTATACAAGAAGAATCACTGTGATGTAACCAGTTTGGAACTCTGGGCTTTTATTGAAGGCTTACAACTTAACAGAGAAAGGCTTTATGTAAACTCTAGTTAATTTCAGTCGCTTTCAGCTCTTAGCATCCTAATAGCTACCCAACCCCCAAACCACAGCCACTTGACAGAGCATGAATGAATTCTAGGAGCAGTCTGTATATGACTTTTGGGGGCCAACATTGACAAATAGGACTTAGTTCTTTAAATATTAGGAATGTGTGCTCTGATCACTGATTGCTACTTCTGATCTGAGGTTTAGGCAGCCAATGTTGTTGCACCTCCCCACATTGTTGCACACCTTCTCATTCTCTAGATGAAGTGAATTCCAGGAAATGTAAAGGTCTATTCTCTTTTTTCCCTTTCATATTTTTTAAATCCCTTTTGGGATTAAAGTCCAGGACTTTTATTTATTTTTTTTAATGTTTTTTATTTATTTCTAGGAGAGAGAGAGAGAGAGACAGCGAGAGCAGGGGAGGGTCAGAGAGAGAGGGGAGTCACAGACTGAAACAGGCTCCAGGCTCTGAGCTGGCAGTCAGCACAGAGCCCGACGCGGGGCTCGAACCCACAAACCGCGAGATCATGACCTAAGCGAAAGTCGGATGCTTAACCGACTAAGCCACCCAGGCGCCCCTAGTCCAGGACTTTTAAAAGCAAGTTTGTATACTGGAAAATTTGGAAAGCCACCATGCATGCCCATAGATAGGTGCAGGCTCACAGAAGACTTAAGAAAACGTTAAATTTATACCTCATACTTTTCCTTGGCTTATAGACAGTCCACAACAATAAGGAATGAAGGGAGAAAGGGAGTAAAGAAAAGAGGAAGGAAGGAAGGAAAGAAAAAAAGAGGACCAACAATAAACAAAAAAAACCTCCCCAAAATGGCAAACCCTGGTGAAGGAGTAGAATATTATCTCCATAAACACATAATTTATTAGATTCAAATGCCTAGCTTTTAATGAAAAAAGCCAGAAGCAATACAAAGAAAAAAATATAGAGATCCAATTAAAAGGGGAAAAAAAAATAAATCTACAGGAATTATTCCTGAAAAAGACCTGATGGTAGACCTACCATGCAACTGCTTTAAAGATGCTCCAAGAACTAAAGGAAGCTATGCAGAAAGTCAAAAAATAATGTATAAACAAAATGGAACTATCAGTGAAGAGGTAGAAAATGTAAGAAGAAACCAAAACAATATTCTGGAAAGGAAAAAAACAATAATTGAAACAAAAATTTTCACTAGAGAAACTAAAAGGCAGATTAGACCAAGCAGAATAAAGAATCAATGAACTGAAAGACAGAGCAATGGAAATCATCATGGCTGATGAACAGAAACAAAAACAATGAAGAAATGTTAACAGAGATGAAGGGACCAGTGGGACACCATCAGGCACATCAACATACACATTGTAATAGCCCCAGAAGGAGAAGAGAGGGGGAAGGAACAGAGAGACTATTTAGAGAAATAATGACTGAAAATTCCCCCAATATGATGAAAGGCATGAGCATTCAAGAAACTCAACAAATTCTAAATAAAATGAACTCAGAGACCTACATCAAAACACATTATAATCGAATTTTGGAAAGACAAAGGATGAATCTTGAAAGCAGGAACAGAGAAGACACTTGTCACACACATAAAAGGGATCCTTAACAAGCAGATTTCTCATCTGAACTTTTGAATGCCAGAAATCAGTGGGCTGACATATTCAAAGTGCTTCAACGATGTTGCACTCCCTCCTGGCTTCCATAGCTTCTGATGGAACCAGGCATTAGTTGACTCATTAGTCTCCCTCATGCAAGATCCTTGGGGATTTGTGTTTGTTTGCTTGCTTGTATTGGTTTTGCTTATTTGTTGTTTGCTTTTGCTGCTCTCAATGTATGGTCTTTAATTTTAGCTTTCAGCAGTTTCACTATACTGTGCCTCAGCATAAGGCATAAACCATTTGTGTTTATTTTCTTAGTACTGATTCTTAAAAATCAGTACTTTTTTCCATTAACTTTGGAAAATATTAAACCATTAGTCTTCAAATATTTGTTCTGCCTGAATCAATCTTTCTCCTGATATTTCAGTCATACACCTATTGAAATATTTGACATTATCTAACAGCTTTCAGCTTCATGTTTTTTAATCTTGTTTTTTTCTGTTCCTCATCTTGGATAATTTCTACTATTCTATCTTCTGATTCAAGTACTTTTTTCTTTGCCGTCTCCATTTAGCTGTTCATCCAGTGAATTTTCTTTAGTTTCAGATAAGATTTTTATTTGCTGGATAGGGTTTTCTCTTTTTTTTTCATTATGAGCATATTTTCTTATATTTCACTTAACACAGTTATAAAAGTTGCTTTAAGATCCTTGCTTGCTCTTTTAAATATCTGGTTCTTCTCAGAACTGAATTTGGTTGGTTTATTTTCTTGAGAATGTTTTGGTTTTTATTTGTTTTGCTTCTTTGTGGGTTGCATAATTTTGGTTTATATCCTGGACATTATGTATGTTAAGTGGTAGATATTCTGGATTCTGTTATTTTTCTTCTATGAGTTTTTTATTTTATTTTTTCCAAAAATTATATTGACTGGACTTGAACTATCCACACTACTTCATGGGCAACAATTCTGGTCTCAGCTGAGATCTTTTGCTTTTAGCTGAAATTCTGTCTATTTCACAAACTGTTGATGCAGGAGTCAGATAGAGATGTGCACAAAATAGAATTGGTGATCTCCCTCGTTCCCCTTCTGGAATTCTGTCAACCCCCTCACTTGTCATAGTTTCCACCAGGGTTCTGCCACATTGTGGCACACTCACTGTGATCAGTTCCACCTTAAAACTATAAAGACTAGAAAAAATTTTTTCAGCTTCTCAACTCTTGTATACCATGTACACTCCCTCCATCAGTGTCTGTCTTCTCTGTTTGCCATCCATGGCCTTCAAAGTTTACTTTTTGCACCATGTTCAGGGTTGTAATTATTCCTGACTTTGAAGAGTCTTATATTGCAAGTAGTTCAGTATTAATATGGTCAGAAATTCCATTTTAGACTATTTTTAAAATTTTTTTAATGTTTTATTTATTTCTGAGAGAGAAGCGTGAGCAGGAGAGGGTCAGAGAGATAGGGAGACATAGAATCTGAAACAGGCTCTAGGCTCCAAGCTGTCAGCACAGAGCCCAATGCAGAGCTCGAACCCACGAACCATGAGATCACGATCTGAGCCGAAGTCGGTCGCTTAACCAACTGAGCCACACAGGTGCCCCTAGACTATTTTTAAAGAAATAAAACATTGCAAATCTAAGTCAAGACCTCTGAATAACACTCCTCACTAATATTCTTTTCTATCACTTCCCTAATTTTATTTATTTTTGTTGTTACATATGTCATAATAAATGTGGTGATATACATATACTTATATATAAATATGTATGCATAAAAGTATAGATTATAGGAGTACCTAGATGGCTCAGTCAGTTGAGTGCCTGCCGTCAGCTCAATTTCATGATCTCGCAGTTCGGGAGTTTGAGCCCCGCGCTGGACTCTGCTGACAGCTCAGAGTCTGCAGCCTGCTTCAGATTCTGTGTCGTCCTCTTTCTCTGCCCCTCCCCTACCTACACCTTGTCTCTCTCAAAAATAAACATTAAAAAAGAATTTTTTTAAAAGACAGCTTTTGTGTGTTACATAAAAATAGTATACTGCATTTGCATTCACCTTTTTTACTCAATGTTGTTTTGAGACATATCTGGGTAGTTCTAGTTTATCATAATGAGTATATTATATATTCTCTTGTGTATTTTATAAATGTATTTTTTCAGTTGATAAGCATTGATATATTTACATCTTCCCTTTAAAAAACACAAATTTTGGAGGTGCCTGGGTGGCTCAGTCAGTTAAGTGGCTGACTCCTGCTCAGTTCATGATCTCACAGTTCATGAGTTCAAGCCCTGTGTCAGGCTGTGTGCTCACAGTGTGGAGCCTGAAGACTGCTTTGGATTCTGTGTCTCCCTCTCTCTCTGACCCTCCCACACTTGCATTCTCTCTCTCTCTCTCAAAATAAACAAACATTAAAACAATTTTTTAAATACAATTATTTTTTACTCATGGTTCCCCAGAGAAACACTGTGTGTGTATGTATGTATTTATCTATCTATCCAACCATCCATCCTACAGCAGGATTGATCTTCCAGATATACATACATAAACACACATACATACATTTCATACACATAAACACACACACTATTGTAGTATAAATCCCAGCCCAAGGGCAAGAGAAACCACTGTCCTAGTTCAAGGAGACAGGCAAAGAGAATGCAAATTCCCCCTTTCTAGCTTTTTTGTTCAATTGAAGCTCTTAAAAGATTGGATTATATGCTCTTCTACAATGGGGAGAATTACCTGGTTTACTCAATCAACTGATTCAAAAGCTCATCTCATTCTGAAACACCCTTACAGACCACACCCAGCATTGATATTTAGCAACCTATTTGGGCACCACATGGCAAATTTGACACATAAAATTAACCACCACACCAACAGTGCTAGAATATTTTGTACTTGACTTCTTATGCATATATATCAGTTATTAACTAGGAATATATTTTTAAGTAGAATTACTATGTGAATGTGTATGTCCATCTTCAGCTTTAGTAAATATTTCCCAATTACTATTTAACATAGTTAACTAAATTTACATTCTCATTAATATCAGATGAGAGTTTTATCTGGTTGTTCCACAAACTTGGCCGTCTTTTAGTTTTTATTTTCTGGTGGCTTACGGGAGTGGGGGTAGGACCGCAGTTATTTTCTGGGATATTATCTGCATAGAGGAGTTACTGTGTAAAAGTCTTCTGCACTCTAGCCTGCCCTTTTCATACTCCTTTAGCTAGGGAATGCAGACTTTTTATAGGACTTTTTAAAAAAATCTGTGTGTAGCCATTGGCATTTTTAGGGTGAAAGTTTCTTCATCACCCTAAGTTATTATATATTAGGCAAAAAAGAAAACTTCAGAAACACACTACTATCTGGTCGATCAGGTCCCAAGTTCCAAACTAGTTATCTTCTTTACCTTTCAGAGGTTTTTTTTTTTTTTTTTTTTAAATATTTTTTATTTATTTCTAGGAGGGAGAGAAAGACAGTGTGAGCAAGGGAGGGTCAGAGAGGGAGGGAGTGACAGACTCTGAAAAAGGCTCCAGGCTCTGAGCTGGCAGTCAGCACAGAGCCCGACGCGGGGCTTGAACCCAAGAACTGCGAGATCATGACCTAAGCGAAAGTCGGACGCTCAACGGACTAAGCCACCCAGGCGCCCCAGCCTCTCAGAGTTTTTAAATGCTTGTTTAATCTATAGTTTTTAGGATTAGGACATCTTTACCTTATGCTTGATTTAGAGAGATACTTTTTTAAGGACATTTATAATAAAACAATAATCGATTACAGTTTACTTTTATTTCTCTTAGTATTGATACAGGAGACTGTACTACACACATCTAGAAACAATGCAAACTCATTTGAAGAAAAAGAATTTATGTTATAGTCAATGTACTGAAGGTCACCTAAAGGCATGTTATTATAAAATCAGTCTATCACTTTACAGAATAAAGAAATTTAAATTAATTTTAGTTCTAGTCTGGTTTTTACCTTGAGGCAAGTGATCAAACTCAGCACTCTTTACATGTAATTACCAGAGCTATTATCAGAAAGACCAGGTGTTAGTAACTAAATGTTGGTAAATCCATATTAATCACCTTCTTGTACTCTTATGTATATAGACTATACAGCTTTATTTAAAATATTCATATGTTATTCTAAATATGAATAGAATATTTAAAATATTCTATTCTAAAAGGTAGAATAGAATACCTATTAGGTATTTTAATAGGTAAAATTTATTTTTTTTTGTTGTCAGACATTTTTCTCTCTGTAGTTTTTAACAGGGTAAGTATCAACATGTTTCGATTCAACTATACTTAACCCGTATAACAGCTGGGGTCTTTTTGGCCTTCAGATTGTGGTAGAAATTATTCAGATACAGAAGTTCAATGCCTGAGAGCTTCACAAGATTTCTGCTAATCTCTGGTGTTAAAGCATGATTCAGAGGTTCAGTTTCTTTTTTTTTTTTTTTTTTTTTTTTTTTACAAATAGTTTATTGTCAAATTAGTTTCTACATAACACTCAGTGCTCATCCCCAAAGTGCCCTCCTCCAT